>NC_072819.1:31239511-31437011 GCF_027744805.1 Dunckerocampus dactyliophorus | reverse complement strand
GGCTACCAAAAAAAGAAAATACAGATTTACCTCACAGTGCCACATAGCTGCTGTAAACAGTCAGTTTTATGACTAAATATAGATTCTAACGATGCGGCTCAGGCCCAGCATGTTGTGCCAATTACCAAGGATCAATCCTTAGAGCAAACTCACAACAACAACATTGAGATTTTAACACAGTTTACATAAACAAGAGGCTGACATGGCGGCGAGGAGGTGTGTGTGTGATTTATTCACACATTCAAAACGGATGTAGGCCAGTAATGGTGAGGAAAACAGCAGGATAAGTTAATAAAAGGTTATTTTTCAAGTTTTTTTGCACATGACTTACAAGTTGGCACAATAGTGTATCTATTGGGATACACGAAGAAGTGATACTATAAAGTGTGACGCATATAGTGAGGCTCAATGATGTTTTTGCATCAATACACACAGATTGCAACATGAAGAACGTGCACAATCAATATTTTGATCGACTATTTCCCATGCTATTGAACGAGAAAGTCTCTAAACTTTTGACTAAAAATTTTTTCTTGAAACAACGTAGTTTTGTTTGGTTACGACCGTGTTGTGTGATGATCCACATTGCAACCATTATAATAAAGATATTGTTAAAGCACAATATGGCTATTACACAGTTTTTGTGTTGATCTGAAAATCCCCCAATAAATTCAACATGTGTTAATTTACAGTAGGTTGGGCCTTCACAGTAAATAAGATTCTCAGCCAATGTATCTTCCCTGCATCTTGACATTTTCTTTCAATGTGCTCAAATCATTCTTCTGCTAATCAGCCTCCTCTCTTTCTCTTGTCTGTATTCCCCTTGTATGCCCCCTCACCTGCTGTTCTCAAGCCAGCGCCTGCATACATCCATGCATGCATGTGGTGGGCGTAGTGTGTAATGGGATGGCACAGTAGGTAAAATTAAATTAGGCCCTTCTATGGGGATTACAACCCACTCAAACCCAGATCTCCTCCCACTGACTGTAATCCAAGTCTAATGACTCTATCATGGCTGACACAGCACAACACAACACAGACATCAACGTAGAAAGCTTACAGCGAGTGCAGTACTTGAGGACACCAAGTCAACTAATGTGTAAAGAATATGAGAGTGTGTCACACACCACCTACTTAAATCACGCTTATATCCAATGAGCTGTTGTTATTAAGTGGGGAGAGTAACCAAATCAATGTACTTAAATGTAAACACTGCAAATAAATAAGCAATTTAATGGAGACTTTGGAGCCACTCGGTGCCAAGAGGTCACTTAGAATTCTGCAGACTTTGAGACAAAGGAGACTTTGACCCAAAGTCAGCAAATTGGGCCTCGTTGCTGGAGAGGTGCCCGTTCGCTTCCTGATTTTCTGTTAAGTATTAGGGCTACACTAAAAAAAAACAATACAATTACGACAAAGACAGTTGTAATAGCAGGCAAATAAAGTCATAAGCATCCCCTTCATAACAGTCTGAAGTCAGCTGTCTTTCTCTAGAGCAGAGGAGCCCATTACGTTGATTGCAAGTTACCTTCACGATCAATCGTGAAGGTAGTGTGGGTCTATCGCATGTGTCACTCATATCTTTGTAGATATATGATGTCATATGACATCAGTCAGCTGATATTAAGCTCCCCCCCCAGATTTGCTCTTGCACCTCTGTGGCAAAGTAAGTGGTGAACAGATGTCTTGAGCGACACACGGATATGCAACTTTCATCTTTTTTAGCTAATTCAGCAGTATGATGTCTAAATATAGTAGCAAAAGAGTTTGCCCCCTTATTGATTTTTTTTTCTCATTCTCATGAAACTTTTTCAAATTATAATTTAAAATCCTCATAGGACTGCTACTCTAAGGGCGTAGTATTCGGACTTGTATTTTGTATACTCCCTCCTCCTTTTTCCTCTGCTGCTACCTGTTATTTGGGTTGTTTTAATATTTCCCTGTTACTGTTGACCAGATGTTCATACATTTAAAAAATAACTACCACAGCACGTGACGTCGCAGAAGCGCTGTCACAAAAATGTGCTAAAGTGACGTAGGTCTCGCACATGCGCAGAACCGATTGCCTTTCCGGTACGTATTGTGGAGTGACACCACCTACCACCTAGCAAGATGTTGCTGTTAAAATGTGAGTGTAATGTTGTAATGTAGCTAACAAAGCTATGCTAGTGTTGCTAACATTTGTATCCTCCTTTCCACTCCTTAATGTTAAGTTGTTGCATCTGATATATGACATCTATTATGTTGGTGCAGTTATACTGTATATGTAAAAAGTGGATAAACCCTGTTGAAAAAAACAGCATAGACCAGCATGGAAATTATGCTGGTCTATGCTGGTCAGTGCTGGTCTATGCTGGTTTGGTGCTGGTTTAGCTGGTGCACCATGCTGGTCTATGATGGTCACCAGCACCAGCATACCAGCACAAAAACACAACATATGCTGGTCTATGCTGGTTTTTCAAGCAGGGAAGTGCACCCTAACACTTTTTGGAGACACACTGACGAAGTCTGGTGCGGTCAAACACAGCTCATTAGCATTGAAGCTACACACAATAACTGCGTGTTCCCAGTCGGGTTTACAAGAAACACTTTTAAACTGTCTAAATTCCAGCATCAAGGCTAGATTTTGGATTCCAATACACTGTTGTGGGACCTCTGAGATGTATTTAAAATTGTTGAAAAACAATACAATATATAGTGTATATGGGACCTTTAACTGCCCCAGTAAGTATCTAAATAATCCACTAATGACCTTGAGCAGAACTCTCTTCATCGTTCAATTTTTCCAAATGAAAATAGCAATCATCTGTGCAGGTCCGGGACGCGGGGGCAGCAGTCTCAGTAAGGAAGCCCAGATTTCCCGGTTCCCGGCCACCTCTTCCACTTCCACCAGGAGGACACCGAGGAGTTCCCAGGCCAGCTGTGAGACATAATCCCTCCAGCATGTCCTTGGTCTTTCCCAGGGCCTTCTCCCCGTTGTGCACGCCCGGAGCACCTCTCCAGAGAGGCGTCCTGGAGGCATCTGGACTAGATGTCCGAGCCACCTCCACTGGCTGCTCTCGATGTGAAGGAGCAGCAGCTCTACTCTGAGCCCCTCCCGGATGACCGAGCTCCTCACCCTATCTCTTAGGGTGAGTCCAGCCACCCGACGGAGGAAACTCATTGGAGCCAGGCCTGGGGGAGGGGCTCGCAAGCGAGCGCCTGGTTGTTGAGCCTTCACCTGCGTGGCCCGGCCTGGCCCGGCCCGAAGAAGCTACACGGGATCTCCCCCCATAGACCCATCACCTGTGGGGGCAAGCACAAGGGTCCAGTGGTGACGGTTGAGGGCTGGAGCCCGGGCGACTCGGTCTTCGGCGGCCAAATCTGGTTCTGGTGATATTCATGTTTCTTTATTATTCTCTATTACTGTATTTGTTGTTATTATGTCTTCTGTGTTTCCCATTAACCAAAAAATATTAAATATTTGTATTTGTCTGTTTTATGGCCCAGTTTTGGGGGTAAGTTTCTCTCATCAAAACTAATTTCCTGATGAGGATTTTCTACCACGACATGCAAAAACTTCAAGTCCAGGCACAGAAGATCTTTTGACAATATTGCCGGGAAACACAAAGAACAGAGGGTCACTTCAGTGTAATTATAGTCACTGATGGGGACAATAAAGCTTCTTTCATGGAGCTGCAGATGAACATACGCTGGGGGGGATTTTCTGTTGCTGAGACAAAGGCGATTTTGTGAGGGACAAAAATATAACATGCAGGCACAAAGGTCATACAGGGGGTTTCCCTGTATGACCTTATCTTTTATTGCGGGCTCTGCATAAAGGCAGACATAATGCATCAAAGGCATAAGATGTTATTTCTCTTCAATATCTCAACTGTCATTATTGGTTTTGTAGTGATTATTTTCTCTTGTGGGCTCTGAGGTTTCATTGATACAGATAATTGCACGGAGGGAAAGAGCAAAGTTGGGCATATAGGGAGACGGAAATGACGGAGTGAAACTGCAATATAAATCCAGTACATCCTCCATAACAGTGCTCTCGCTTTGAAATCAATCTTTCCATCTTTAGCCTCCCTTCTCATCTGCAGGCTTCCTCGCCAGCTCTCATATATAATCATTTAGAGGCAGCAGGCCTGTCAATCCATCTGACCCCGAGCTCCCTAAATCACCTCAATGTATTCTCCAGCAAGCCCCTGACAGCATGTCGACACAATCCCCCCGTTCACTTGACACCCAGTGGGCCTCACTTTCCATCAAACAGCGGATGGGGAGGGGCACGAGATGGCGGCCTCCTGAAGGTGTGCGTGCCGTTTGCGTGGAAAACTCCAGGGAGTTCACTTGCAAGGCGTTTGAATGTTCGGTTATTGTACGTCATCCTAGAAGGAGCATGAAAGAGTTGATTCTACATGACGGGTCTCTTTCTTTCACCCCAGTCCACCAGTTAGCTGCCTCTGATCAGCAATCAATACTTAAATATTCACATGAGAGAATGTGTTGAGTTGCAGGATGAGTGGAGAAGGTGTCCCGAGGCTAAAACAGGTAGTGGAGGAACAAAAGACCACTGCAAGTTGCTCTTGACTGTCAGGCTGACAGCAGACCTCTCCCTCCTCCTACACGCTGCAACACTGAAGGCATTTGGACACAAGCCAGCCTCTGACATTAGCATTCCCTGAAAATTCATGCAGGAAGACCTTAAATATCTCATTCTAAGTGTCTTCCTCTCAAGTTTTATTTGTAATCGACTTTACTCCTAATCCAGGCTAATTACATCAAATATAATGTTAGACATTGTCACCTGCAAAGTGTGTAAACAGCGAGAGTTAGGATTGATAGCTAAAAGGATGTTAGGTTTCATCAGAATTTCAGAATATGACCACAACAAATTGCAGTTTTGACTGATATTAGTTAGTTAAATTATTTATTGTGGTTTTATACGTGTTTCCCATTTCTTTCAGAATTATCATTATTATATTTATAAGAATGTATCATTTCATGTAAGTTGGAACTTTTAATTTTGTTGAATATTTTGTACAACGACAACAAAGGAAGCTAATTTCATTTAATCTAACCTAATAGTGATATATTTAATATGAACCTTTTTATTATTTGTACGTAGTTTTTAACTCATTAACTATAGATAAAATCAAATGTAAAATATTTTTGGCTGATTAGCTTAGAAAAACACATTTTCTTGTATTAACATTATGTGTGGCATCAATTTTGACAAAACTTTATATTAACAAATATGGTTTGTTGACCTATGAAGGGTATTTTCTATACCACTTCTCATTAGGGTCGCAGGGGTATGCTGGAGCCTATCCCAGCTGGCTTCAATGCAGTCTTGTTTTCTATTGCTGTTGCATTCCGTGCATAACTAAGTACAGTTGTCCCGTGTTTATCGCGGTTAATTGGACCCGACAGCAATAATTGAATTTTCACAAAGTAGGATTCAGTATTAATACACTAAATATTTTCGTAGTTAGAGCATAAAAAACCTGTTTCTGACTTTCTATTATGGGTTTTAACATTATTAGAGCCCTGTAGTCAAATAACACCCAATCGTCACTTTTACGCTTTTATTATTCTATGTTTACATCACTTTGTGCAGGCTATGGGATCACTGCAGGGACAAAAAAAACAGCTGCCGCTAGCAAAGCAGGCTACCAAGCTAACTAGTTAGCCTCTCCAATTTGCTTATTGTAAACTTAAAAATGTGTTTCAAACACAGTGGGGAAGAAGGACAAAGAAGCCAAAAACGTACCACTTCCACACGGAATGAGAGGCAAACCTTTTTTTCACCCGATCTCAGCCATGGCATGTCTCCTCCATGCAGTGTGAAAGGTAATGTAATCTAATGTCATGTATCATAACATTACTGATGCCTAGTGGCCAGAATACCACATATAACATGTCTTTCAAGATGTTTTTATTAATAATAGGCCATAGTCAACCACAAACCAGCAATCATTTATTCATGAATTATTAAAAAAAAACAACATGATATAGTGAGAGAGCGATATTCGAACCACAATATAGCAAAGGACGACTGCATTACCGTTCTACTTGGATATGTTTCATTACCTCCAAACGAAGTTATTCAGTAACTTTTGCTCTGATTCGGTTTGTAATTGCTGACTTTTGACTTTTTCTTGAGTACATTTTAGACACATTTTTGCTTGAAATATAGTTTGACATATGATTTAGTTTAATACCTACTTATTAATGCCCATTATAAAATATAGAGACGTATGAGGTGATTTTCACTTAAATTATATGAGAACATATTGGAAATAATGACAAATTTACAGCAAAATGTAATAAGAACATCATTAGCCAAGCTATTCATGTTCATACTGTATGTCAAAAATACACAATGTAGAGACAAACCAATAGGAAGACGAGAAACATAGCTTCCTTGGCAGAGGTAATAAATTGTCATTTGCATCTCTCTACTATTCACATGATGCTTGCGACCTTGCTCTGTGTCTTCACCAATAGTTGACCTCTCCCTCTCTCACTCTTTGAGTGAGTACATGCATTAAAAGATGTAACCACCACCATCTTAATCCTCCCACAGTGCTTTTTCTGTCACTTTATCACCCAGACTCAGCTTTCTGTATGTCGCTCTTTTGGTCCTCACACCAATCCTACTTTACATCCATCCTTTTTGATGGAACAGCTCAATTAAAGGGCCGGCGTCAGAGGAGGGAGATTGCATTCTTCACCGTACAGCATTAGCCAAGGCTGCAGTCTAGTCTGAAAACATGTCTTCAAGTTAGGCTGGAGGTCTCGAGAGCGTACTCTCCACATACAGTATGCATGCACTCACACACAAAGCTCTGTGTGATGATGTACTGGGCACAAATGGTAACAACAGCTTTTATAGGCTTGTGATATTAGCTGTTGCCTACTGCTGTTACACTTTCAGCATGCTTTCCCCCCTCCCCCAGTCTAATTTGGGTCCCACCCTAATGTGGGCCACCTGTGTTAAAGCATCCCCACCTATAGCCAGCTTCATTTCCATAGCTACTTCTTGGCACATTCATCTCGTGTGTATTTTGCCTTTCAAATGAATTAAAGCACTGAGCTGTTATGTTTTTCTGCATGATATACTCTATAATGCAAAACTGTATTGAATATTTGTAGTATTTCATGCAAAAATAATCATAAGAGTTGGAATTTAGGGGTCATAGTGCTTACTTTTTTGTTATCAAATTAAATGGAACTATATATCCTCACCCCACCCTGGAACAGCAGTAACATAATACAAATGTCATTAGGCAACATTGCGCAGAATATTATTCCCCTCATTTATTCTTATTAGGAAAAATTCCAGTCCAAAAATAATATATTGCAGATAATACAATTTTGAGCCCTTGAGAAAAGAATAGAATAAAAAATATCCCATCTGGGAGACAATCAAGTTTCACAGCAGCAGTGTGGACAGTAGCAGCTCACACAGCAATAAGTATCTGTATTTAAAAAAATCTTGAATTGAAAATATCATCTATACATATACAAAGCAACCAGATCAAACCAAAACCAAATAATAAATACTATATATGCAGGTGTGAAAGGTGACTGTACATTACTAAATAAGCACTATACATGCAGATGTGTAGCTACAGTATATGAGCTCATACAGACACGCTGTAGTTGCTCATGGCAACACACTAAAATATTAACACAACTGCTGCAACTGTTCCCTGCTGTTTAGTAGATGGCAGGCCTATCTATGTAGCGTGTATCTACATGGCATGCAGCCAGGTGTGTGCCTGCTGTTCATGCACCCACCTCCAGGCGGATGTCAGCGCTGCCCCACCCTTGTTTTCACTTCCGGTGATCTCTTTCTTCACAGGACTACAGTACACATACGGCTACGCATCCTCACCTTATATCTCTATTCACTTTCCTTCCCTCCAAAGGATGTGTGCGTAAGCGCTGTCATTGGCACTGCCACTGCATGAGATAAGAGCAGCAGACTAGAAAATTGTTGTAGTCTGTTCTGCCTGTGATGTTCACCACCAAGGTTAGCCTCATGCTCTATGTCAGTGAAAATTGTTGCAGCACACTCACGCAATCATGGGTTGCTGAACTTAATATCAAACCACCAAGCTAATAGCTGGGGGAGGGGGACAAGGGGAGAAAATTGGCATTCATGTGAAAGCAGTAAGGAATACCAAAGCATTTGCCAGAGAAATTGCCTTGTCCTGCTGGGTAACCTTTTTTTTATCAGTTTATGCAGATTTTCTGCAAAGAAAGGCAACAGTGTCTAAAGTATAAGTGAATAAGGCGGCATTATCACCAACAAAGATGAACATTCATATCATATGATGTTAGAGGACACCCTGTTGCATGCAATGCTCCCAATGAAGAATACCAAATAAAGATAGTCAGAGAAAGTCCAACAGGTTATGTACACAGGTAGATCAGTTTCATGATCAACAGCAGCCCTCAAGCTGTATTTCAAGAGGTAGTAAGTGTATTGACATGACACACCTCTAATTCTACTCTTAACTAAGTAGCATAATGCCTGGCTGGAGGCGAGGGTACATTTCATTATGAAATATACATGAGTCATAATTTACATAAGTAGATGAGCCAAAGGTGTGATGCCACTTCTACATAACAGCCTAATTAATCCTCTCATCGTATTTTTTTTTTAGGCTAAACACACAAAAAAGCTCTTCTTACCTCAACAGGGATGCTCCTTTTCCTCCAACAACTCCTTGTCTGGCTGATGTGTTGCTGTCTTCTCTTGCTCTTTACTATGCAATGTGATTGTGCACCTCTGTGCTGTGCTGATGCTGCAGTGAGAGAAAAACACACCCTCCTCGGGCCGCGCTCTCCCTCGGCCAGCCTCTCTTTCATTGGCTGCTTCTTAGAGGTGACATCACCCTTCGTCTGAGCCTCCTCCTCCTCCTCTGCTCCCTCCCTAGCTTCACCTCACTCTGTCTGTGCATCCCTGGTCATTCCCCTATTGCAAATACACAGTTTCCCCTACTGCCCTCCATTGTCCTCCTCATTCTTGTAGACAGCCAGGATTAGTATCAAGATGCTCTTATTCCTGCTCTCACATCCATCAAACACGCTTTACGACACATCCCTCTCCTCCTGCACGAAACGTCCCTCCATCCATCCATTTTCTATATCATTTTCCTCATCAGGGTGAGTTGGAGCCTATCTCAGCTGACTTTGAGCGAGAGTCAGGGTACACCCTGGACTGCATAACACACGAGCTAATATTGTAAAAGACCATGTGAAAATAGCAGAATGAGTCTTGTTTTTTAAATGTTATTAATTTCTGCACTCTGCTTCACAAGCTCTTTCATTCCAGCGAGACACAGAAGGAAGGGGCTTTGGGTTTATTATGTGCAGTCAAAGGGATGTCTGGCAATGAACGTTATGCAATGCTGCTGAATTCAAATGTGCCGTCTGTGTGACGGAGCAGAGGCAAGGGGAGATGCACTGATTTCTGGGTAATAATAGCCTCCTCCTCCTTCGCCTCCAGAGGTGATAACCAGATAACGTGATTGTTAAATGGCGCTCAGCAAGATGGCGATAAAAGATCTCCTGATTTGACCTCTTTGTGTCTTCATTACTGAGGATTAATGGACATAACATTAGGTACACCTGCACAACGCAATGAAGTTCAGTAATTGTGCCTTTGTAAAGATAATAAAAAAAAAAATACATTTGCATCATAAAAATGCCTACTTGAGAAAAATCTGAGCTCACAAATCGCTCGGCGTTATATTCGTCTCCCGCCGTATCCCTGCGCACTGTTGCCTCTCCATTCTTGTGTATGTGACGAAGACACTCGCATCTTCTGCTGTGGAACACACACGTAAACAAGATGGCTGCGGTGCTCCGTCGCGGAAGAAGATGCGAGAAGAATAGAGTCGAGAGCGCGCAGGGACACGGTGGTAGACAAATATAACGCAGAGCGATTTGTGAGGTCTGATTTTTTCCAAAGTAGGCATTTTTATGATGCAAATGTATTACACATTTGAACGCATTTTGTTTTGAGAAGCCAAACTCTTTAAGTGACCCTAGCAACTAAGCGAAACAACGTTCCTTGTCACGGAAATCCAACCAGAGCTGGACTCGTGGTACACTGCTGACTTCATGTAAAAAAATCCAAACTATCCATTTAAGTAGATTTGTGAAATGATACAATTAAAAAAGCAAAAAAAGTATTTATGCAGTCTTGGGTGCCTTAGAATAATCACCTATTCGATGATTTGATTTGGAAGAGTGTAATTCAATCTTGCAGACTGCATCTTGCAGTTGAATCATATGGAAAAGTCATCTGATCAAGATTGTACCATTCTGACTACATGGAGGTACCACGGCTGCTGACGAGCAAACATTTGAACATAGAATGTCTTTGTTTTTGTCAGGCTTGGAGCGTGGCGTCGAGCAGGTGGATCCCAAGACGCATGAGCGAGGCAATTCCAGGTAGGAAAAGGTTTCATAAAATAAGACAAAAACACAAACTGAGGACGACAGTGCGCTACACAGTCCGAGCCGCACTGCGAAAGAGCAGGGTAAACTAAGGAGCACAAAGAAGTAACAAAAAAAAACCTGCAGGTCAGGCGGGCTACCAGGATGAGCAACTCAAATAGCAGAAGGAGAGCAAAGATATAAAACTACACGTGGAACAAGCAGAGGTATAACACAGGAGTGCCATAGGGTGTAGCGTCCGCAAGAAGGAATAATCCCACGCTGTGCTGCTGCAGCTGAGTGGAATAAAAGGCTGAGTGGATGGAACGCAGCTGTGCTCATCCTGTAGCTCCGCCCAACTCAGGTGAACCAGCATCTGAGAAACAAACAAAAGTAGAAGCAGTAGGGGGTATCAGCAACAATACAGTAAAAATACAGAAACCTGTGCTTGAGACCAGCAGATGTCACCGCAGGACGTGACAGTTTGTCTTACAAATAGCCTATTTTGCTACAAATTCAGCTTAATGTGTTTTAATAAAGAATTGAAAATGACGTGTGTGCTTAACAGAAAACCTATACTTACGCAAGATGGCGCCGCGTACACACAGCGAAGCCCTCTTCCAGATTTGCAGTTTTGTAGTTATTATTTTGCTCATGTTGGGTCTTGTTTAACATCTTATACTCAACAAGAGATTTGGGATTTTGGAGCACAAATGTTTTTTGTCACGGATCTTTGACTCGACCCTGAGCTCTCCAGAGTACTGTAGTCTACACACACACCACCCGGCCGGTCAGAAGTGCTCGCAAGCCGCGTCGAGAACGTAAACAAAGGCGAGGAAGGCACAGAGGAATACAAGCTAAGCTCAAGCTAACACTGCACACTCTCCTTACCGAGCATCTCTAATGTGTTGTCTTTAGTGAACAAAATGGATGGGTTACAACTCCATTTCACCCACAGTAAGAGACTTTTGTACTGCAAGGTCATAATTTTCATCGAGACATGACTAAACAGCAGAGTACCGGTCAATGATATTGAGCTAGCCAACTGCAACACACTTCCAACTGACAGAACGGCGGCTGAAACCGGCAGGACCAGAGATGGAGGACTGTGCATCTATCTGAGCTGCTTTCTGCGTCTCTAAATAAATAAAAAATAAAAGTACAATTGTTGCACACCTACCCTGCTTATTTGTTTATCTGACTGTTTTAGCCTTTTTCTTTGAGGTGAAAAAAGTCATAAGTGAGATCTGTTTATTTGTAGGGGTCGCCATTAGCGGTAATCTTAAAAAACTATTAGTCGACTATGGAAAAAATCTAACAAATCAGATTCGACTATGAAAATCCTTAGTCGAAGACAGCCCTAGTGCAGTTCCATTCCATTTTCTTCGGCTTATCCGGGTCCGGGTCGTGGGAGCAGTCTCAGGAGGGAAGTCCAGACTTCCCGGTCCCCAGCCACCTCTTCCAGTTCCACCGGGAGGACCCCAAGGCGTTCCCAGGCCAGTTGTGAGACATAATCCCTCCAGCGTGTCCTAGGTCTGCCCCGGGGCCTTCTCCCGGCTGGGGATGCCAGGAACATCGCGCCAGGGAGACGTGTGGGAGGCATTCAGACTACCTCAACTGGCTCCTCTCAATGTGAAGGAGCAGCGGTTCTACTCTGAGCCCCTCCCGGATGACTGAGCTCCTCATCCTTAGGGTGAGTCCAGCCACCCTACGGAGGAAACTCATTTCAGCCGCTTGTATCCGTGATCTCTTTCTTTCAGTCACAACCCAAAGCTCATGACCATATGTGAGGGTGGAAACATACATCAACTGGTAAATTGAGAGCTTCCGGCTCAGCTCAGCTCTGTCTTCACCTCAACGGTCCGGTACAGCGACCGCATTACTGCCGACGCTGCGCCGATCCACCTGTCGACCTCACGCCAACCTTCCCTCACTCGTGAACAAGACTCCGAGATACTTGAAACCCTCCACCTGGGGCAAAACTTTGCTCCCAACCCAAAGGGTGCAACCCACCCTTTTCCAACTGAGAACCATGGCCTCGGGTTTGGAGGTGCTGAGTCTGAGCCCAGAAGCTTCACACTCAGCTGCAAACCCGCCCCAGTGAACGCTGAAGGTCACAGCCAGATGAGGCCATCAGGACCACATCGTCTGCGAATAGCAGAGACGAGATCCAAAGCACCTAAATTGGACCCTCTTGACGTCTTGGCTGCGTCTAGAAATTCTGTCCATGAAAGTTATGAACAGGATCGGTGACAAAGGGCAGCCTAGGCAGAGGCCAACGTTCACCAGAAACTGGACTAGACTTACTGCTGGCAATGCGAACCAGGCTCCTGCCCCACTTGTACATGGACCACATGGCCCGTAGTAGCGCACCACCAATCCCGTACTCTCGTAGCACCCCTCCAGGACACCATAAGAGACACGGTCGAATGCCTTTTCCAAGTCTACAAAGCACATGTAGACTGGTTGGGCAAACTCCCAAGTACCCTCCAGTACCCTTGCAAGGGTGTAGAGCTGGTCCAGTGTTCCACAACCGGGACAAAAACCACATTGCACCTCCTGTAGCCAAGGTTCGATTAACGGTCGTACCCTTCTCTCCAGCACCCTGGAATAGACTTTCCCAGGGAGGCTGAGGAGTGTGATCCCCCTATAGTTGGAACACACCATTCGGTCACCCAATCCAGAGGTACTGTTCCCAACTTCTGTGCAATGTTGAGGAGACGTGTCAGCCAAGACAGTCCCTCAACATCCAGAGCCTTGAGGAACTCAGGGCGAAATTTGTCCACCACTGGAGCTTTACCACTGGGGAGCGTTTTGACTACCCCAAATACCTCAGCCACAGTGACGGAACTGTCCGCGTTTGTGTCCTCAGACTCTACTTCCCCTATGCAAGGTATGTCAGTGGGATTGAGAAGGGCCTCAAAGTATTCCTTTCACATGCTAATTATATCATCAGTTGAGGTCAGGAGGCTTCCGTCCCCAACGGAAACAGTGTGGACCGAGCACCGCTTCTTCTTTCTGAGGAGTAGGACGGTTTGCCAGAACCTCTTCGAGACCGACCAAAAGTCATGCTCTACGGCCTCACCAAACTCCTCCCACACCCGAGTTTTTGCCTCGACCACCGCCAAAGCCGCCTGACTCTTGGCCTGCCAGTACCTGTCAGCTGCTTCAGGAGCCCCACAACCCATCCATCGCCTACCCATTGCATAATCCCACCACCACCAGGTGCTTTTACTTTACTACTACTATACTACTCACGATACAAAGCCTGTGGTAAGTGAACAGAAGGGGAACATACACTAAGGTTTCCATTATTATAAAGTCTCATTCCATTATACGGTACATGCAGTACGTCCTCCTGTCCATAAGAAAACACTTGGCTGCAATAGTTGTGTGTGTCTATACATCACCAACCTGATGATGCCAGCATGCCCATCTGCCAGCCTTGGCAACACACTTGTGCCAGGCAAGTAGACAAAAGCTGCAGAGGGAGCAGACATCATGGGAATAATGATTGATGGTGCTATAGGCTTCAATAGGTGACAACCCTGTAAGAGGCAGAATATTCTGGGTCGAAACTGAGGAAGGTCAAGAGGCAGAAAGGGAATTCAGATGGACATTAGTGAAATATAAATAAAGCAAAAGTAATATGAACAAAACACACTTAAGGTTACTTTGTCAACAGGAAGCTGGGGAGGTAATGAATCTGTTAGGAGCAGGCTATTAAAACAGGAGCACTAACAGATAAAGGAAATGCAAGTGGAGCATCCAGTGATCAATAGAGAGAGAATATGTTCACATGGAACACCTTTACATCAAAGAATGTCCACCATTTCACTTGTGGAGTCACAACAACAACGTGAGGAGACACTTCACTCAAATGTCACTTCCTTATGAACAAGTGACTTCAAACCTTTTATCCTTCTCCTACTTGACCTTGCCAAAGCTCTCCGCTCATTTTCCTCTTCAGTCCTGATGCATCGACTAAGAGAGTCTGTTGGCTGACTGGCGGGAGATGGGGAGTGATATATAAAGACGGGGGGCGGGGGGGGGGGCCTTGAATGAACAACTTAAAGTCAGGAGTCGAAGGAGAAACAGACAGAGTCAGCAAAAGACACGGAGAGACAATTCCATCAGCTTAAAAGCTAAAGGGGGTGGAAGCAATATAGCAAATGACTGCAGTATGGATGGGGAAGCTCCAGAGGAGAGGAAAACAAGGCTTGCAATGCGACACACGATGGCGGAAAGTGAAGAGGTGATTATTTGTACCAAGGTGGATGCACACGTATACCACACGTATGTGGAGGCGGCTGTGAAAAAGTCATTGTCACAGCCTAAAGGGACAGGAAGAAACGACTGCATCACTGCAGAATAAAGCAGAAAGGTCAGAATTTTAAAAATACGTGGCTAAACAAGTGGTAGCAGCGGAAGGATTATATTACAAAACACGATTAAATAATTGTTTTCGCTGGGAAAGCCCTGAAGGAGAATATGTACTGTATTTGTTGAATGTGTAACTTTTGGCTTGACTTTTTAATCATGTGATGTTCCTCAGTGTAACTTGTTAAGCACGTCCTAATTAAATAAATCATGATCGTGACCCTAGTTGATTAGAATGGTCTACATTTTGCTAGAAGTTACCAGGATTCTTTCAAATGGTACAAAAGATTGTTTCCCTGAATATGGTATTGTTTGTGTCATACAAAATAATAACATTAATTCATAAAAAATATATTAATAATTGGAGGGGCATGAGACACCCAATTATTAGCGAGATGAGACGATGCACAAGATTGGGTCCACGAGAACAAGACCAAACAAGATTTTATCACTGCAATATCCCTGGACGGTTATAAAACAAGTGCATTTTGAAAGGTTTATTGTCCCACAAATTGATGCTCAAAGATATTGTCAACATTTTTTGAGACTAAATAAACCACTGTTATGATAATGTACTGTATAATAATAATACATAATAATAATAATAATAGAGCTCACTGAGCTTTCTCTTATCGATTTGTCTTTGTCTATTTACATCAGAGCTTGCTATCCTTTGATATGTATCATTTAAAAAAAAAACTACGTATTTCTAATACAACAACAACATATACATACAGTACATTATACATATGTATACATTTTAAGACAAATCTTTGTGTTTTTAGTAGTTATTAGGATTTTTGCTGGACTTTTATTTGATTTCTGCAATGAGCCACATTTTGGACAGCCATGCATGTTTTGCCAGGAAGGTGTGGTGCAGCAAGGCGACGGAGCTCTCTTCATTAATGGAAGGCGAGAACGTGAAGAAATAGGAAATGGAGCCGGAGCTGTGCCATTCACATCCATGCAATATCCCCACAGCAACCCGCACACTTGAACATGCGTTCGCACAAACCCTGCTTCGCGTAACTGCTTGCTCACCTTCTGATAAATACATAGTATGTAGTCCAATTCACAAACATATGCATTAAAATAGTAAACGCAAGGACATGTTCCATGAGATTTTTCATGTTTAAATTGCTGGCAGAATTCTTTTAAATTAAATAATTCATAATTGAAAATAAAAAATAAATAAATGCCATGAAAGTTTTAAAAAGAAAGTGCCTGAATCAAAATCTTTTTTGGGATCATCTTCTTCTTTTAGAAAACATAAGATGAGATTTTCTTTTTTTGTGCTGATTTTAATGATTATTTTTTGTTTTTTTAATATATTTAATAATAACAATAATTATAATAATAAGAATAATAATAGTCAAGACTATCCTTGAGGTAATCCTTACCATTATAGAAAAATAATTTTGCCAATGGCAAAATGTGTAAACAAGAGTTTGCACACAAACAATGACAACAACTTCATAATGAAATAAAGAAGACATCAATTTCAAGTAGACCACACAGACCAAGGCAGGGGTCACCAACGTGGTGCCCGCGGGCACCAGGTAGCCCCCCACGACCACATGAGGTGCCCGCAAGCCTGCTTTTCATTCAGGTTTTCAGTTAATAATAAAAGAACAGTAGAAAGAAATGCATTCTGAAATACAAAATGTGAGTTGTGGACACCAGCATTTTGTTAATGTTCTGGTAAAACAAGCATATTTGCTTTGTTTGGGTTTAAAATAAGCTCTGAAAATAAATATTACAAAAATGAGTAGCTCTTGGCCATTTTCATTTTGTAAAAGTAGCTCTCACAAGGAAAAACGTTGGTGACCCCTGGTGTAAGGATTATGACGTGCAGCAAAGACAAGACAGAAGAAAGAGTGAGAAGAAGACTGTAAGGCTTACCAAGGAAGGAGCCTTGACCCCCTGGGGTGTCTGGTCTATCCACTGGTGATGTGCTTCACAGTTTACAGATGCTGCTACTGCTCCTATTTGGAGGTCCATTGATCCAGTTAAAGTCATTATGTGGCTGCAAGGTCATCTGGCCGTCTCTGACCCAGCCTTAATCACTCACTAATTGAGGGGAAATGACTCTGATTTAGTTTCCCACCATGCTTTAGATCAGCCTGGCCCGCCTGCCTCTGCAGCCAACATCCCATTAGGCGTGTTAACTGTCATTTAAATAGTTCTGCGTCCCGCCTATTTTCTGCCGGTGCACCATATTGTAGTAACAAAAGGGAGGTGGCCATGTTTGCCATTAACTTCACACTTTATTTCCCACAAAAATAACAATATTTTCCATTCTATCACACTACACTGATGGTACAGTATTTCACAGAAGTGAGTACACCCCTCACATTTCAGCAAGCATTTTAAGCTATTCTCCGGGGTTACGTTGCGAGACCACCCGCGATCAGGCATGTAATTGAGACGCCCACAAAAATCTATTTTTTGGACTACGTGATAAAGCCTGGGTTACTGTGTGCTGCTGTGTCAAGGCACCACCCTACAACACACAGGCTCGCTCCTCCTCCGAACCCTCCTGCTAACTTAAGGTTGACTTCTCTGATTTTGGATCAACTTTTGTAATAAAAGTGACTATTGTAATGATTAGATTTGATTCATCGACAATAACCCTACCAGCAGACATACAAAGTACAAACAACAGCACTCAGACGATCAAACCTCACGCCAGCATGTACGGTGTTGGGGAAGTGTACGCGTGTGCTTCCCAGCATGCCTTGTGCTTGTGTTAATCACACCTTGAGTGAGATAGTGGCTGAAGTCGATGACCCTCTGTTCTTTAGGGCTGTGCGGATGGGAGTTTTTAAGCCGATTTCAGCAAATAAAAGAGTACTTCCTTAAAGCTTGCCTCTGACTAGTACCTATGTGACTCAAGCTCACCACAGTATATTATTATGTGGTTATGTATTATGCGTACATTTTATGCTTAGATTTATAAATTATTAGCGATTTAGGGTGAATGAGACGGCTTTTAATGCATAAACTGCCTATTTTTGGAGAGAAAAAGCTAAAATGGGCTGTTTTCCCCAAAAATAAAAGTAAAAAAATAAAATAAAATAAAACTAGTGACCATTTTGACCAAATAGCACATTTTCAGGATAGCACATATTGAATCGGGGATGCACTGTTTTACTAACCACTGAAAACGACGGAACACACGGTCATTCTTGTCTAAATAGCTGGCAAAACAAGTGAGTAAACCTCATAGTGAACACCAAAAATTGTGTCCAAAGTCTTAATATTTAGTGTGAGTGGCATAGTTATCCAGCACTGCCATAATTCTCTTGGGCATGGAATTCACTAGGGCTGCACAGGTTGTTACTGGAACCCTATTCCACTCCGCTTCAAGATGCCCAACAGGTACTCAACTGGGATCGTGCTCTGCGTTTCATATTTCCCTCAGTGAACCACAGCTTCCCGGTGCCGGCAGCACACATGCAGGTCCAGAACATGATACTACCACCACCACGCTTGACTGTAGACTCAATTATCTTGTGTGTTTCACATGTGTTGCCAGCTATTCAGACAATAAAGGCTGTGTGTTGAGTCATTTTCAGTGGATGGTAAATCCATACTGCCTTACAAGCTGTACACTGAACACTCTAAAGCAGGGGTGTCAGACTGAATCACACAGGGGGCCAAAACTCAAAGCGTACTTTAGGTTGTGTGCCGAACTGGATATTACCCTCCACCCACATGGACATTTTTTTTTTTACATCGCATCGAAATGTGATTTCATTCATGCTTGAAATGTCTACTTTCCAGTAGTCTGTGGACACACGACTATGGCATAGTTGTTCGTTACACTAAAGTGATTATTGATCGACCCCCCCCCCACACACACACACAATTTTGGGGTTGTTTTTTCTTTATAAACACTATTTTATGTAACTATATTAAGTTATAAAGATATAACTTAATATACCTTTATATTTGGTCCCCGTTTCTCCTCTTTTTTTCTCCTTTTTAAAGTGTGCACCTGATGGTTTTGACTTTCTCTTTACCATGTTTTGTTGACAAAAATAACAGCACTTAATTGTCATCTCCCACCATCACTCAACAAGCAGTCAAGGCTAAACCAACTCATACTGACTCACAATTCCCTCTTTTAGTTCACATTTCAGTAGTGAAATAACCTGTTTGAGACTCTTGGTCTGTGATATGACGAACATAATATAGTAATAGAATGAAATATGTTTTATTTTTGAGCAATTACTGTTGTAATTTACTTTTTTTTTTAACCATATAATTAACCTGAGGGCTGAGGCACAGCGATGAAGTGGGTCCGTCAGGTGGGCCAACTCAGTGCTATTTTCCAAGCAGTTCCATGGGCCTGAGTTTGACACCTGTGCTTTAAAGTATAGTGTTCTATGAAGACTTTCTACAAAATGTAGGAGTATGATGCTGGACTCACCATTTCTGTTCCACACCAGACTCGTCCAAGCATGCCTTTATGGACTGTGTGTGCGTGTGTTACATGGGCCGTGACTTGCAATGCCGGAGCAGGAAGAGGCAGACGATATACATTCAAAAGTTAGCACTCCCCATGCAGCATAATCAAGGCAAACAGCACCTTTAAAAGGCCACAAGGTGGCCACGGCTGTGCCATGTGGAGGCCGGGAGGCTGTAAAACAGAGAGGAGGAGTTACAGACACTGGATGGTAAGCAACGATGTAAAAAGCACTGTGACCTTTAAAGGAAACAGATTGTCACTTCTGGTTTGGCTCTGGCCTCATCATGTGTGGCACCAAAAGGATGACCTGTGTGCACACACCTGAGCCTATTTTGACTGTCTTTATTAAAACAAAAAAAAGGCTTTTGGAATGAGCAGACATTTCAGGTCACAGCAACCTCATCAGAATCGGACGACCTCATTAGACCGCACCAAGGCTTGTTTGTGTCTCTGCAGCAAGCGAAGTCATCTCCAACATAAAGCATGACAAATGATGACAGCAAAGACACCACCGGGATAGCAGACGTTATATTTGGAACATCTTTTGTGGATACAACACAGGGATAAAAATGCTCACAGTAAACAGCATTACAGTTGATTCCAGTGTTTCGTATTATCATTCAACAGGCTTCACCTTTTCCCTGCAGTAGGATGAAGGAATACTCCATGTAAGTGGGCTGAAGTGGATGATGAATACTGGAAAAAAAAAAAAAGGTTCAAGTGCAGTCATGTATTTTCTTCAATGTAAAATATCTCTCCAGCTAATTACACTAATGAATGGATTTTGTCCCTTTGCCCCTGCTTTTTTTGGCTGTATGCTAAAAAACCTTTTCCATTCTGGGAGCACAGTAATGTTGTGATTTATGCCACAGACACTGAAGGCAGCAGCAGTAAAATGTAATAGGCTGAGAGCTTTCTGGCTCATACACAAGGCACTCATTATTAATGAACTCCTCCAGTGTTCATATCCTCCTCAGCGTTTCCTCCGCTGATTAGAAGGCAACTATTTAATGCACGAGATTCATCAATAAATTTATTTTAATAAAGTATTTTTTAACATAAATGACTTTCAATTAATAAACAAAAATATTTTTTGGGTTAAAAATAAAAACATTGTTAAAATAGTTCAATAATTTCATTCATTTAAAAAATCAAACTAAAATATTGCTAATGCTTAACATCTAAAGGAAAACTGCACTTTTTGCCCATCATCCACAATCCTTTTGTGAGACATAACACATTTCCCTTTTCCGTTTGTTCTAAAGATATGAAAACGGATAAAATCAGAGAGCTCATTACTACACGTACGTGAACCACTTATTACACCTATAAAGCCTTCTGAAAAAGCCACCCAAGTGCCAACAATGCTCTATATGGCCAAAATTAAAATTAAAATGGCCAAAATACTGTATCACACGTTATCATGAATGTACCTGTTACTACACGGTCACAGCATGGATATAAAACCATACAACCACGGTTTTTGAAGGTGTTTAAATAGTGGTCTTAAGGGGCAGAGCATAGGCGCATCATCCACATAAGATTGTGGATGATGGGCAAAATTGAAAGTGCAGTTTTCCATTAAAAATATGTAAAATCATTTTTCAATTAATTAAACAAAACACACATTGATAATCTTAATCAAATGTTTTATCGTGAAATATTAATGACCAAATAAAACAAAAATGTTTAAATGTTTAAAATATATATTAACAAATTTTAAAAGGTGAAATGAAAATATTGTTTACATAAATTGTTTAACAGATAATACCAGAATACTGACAAATGCTTAACACAATACAGTTAACTGTTTATTGATAATTATATATTTTAATACAGTATTTTAAAATTACAAATGTAAAACACTGATAAATGCTTAACAGTCTAAATGTATTTTTAACATTTGTTTCAATGAATTAAATAAAATTAAAAGTGATAACATAGTTAACAATAAGGCAGGCATCCATATTTTTATGATATAAACTACACAAAAACCTCTACATTCCAAATGTCTTCAAAATTCAGAGATAATTCCGCAGTTAAGTTTTTTCTGAGGCGACTTTTGCAGGAACCCCAAAAGACAAAGTTGCAAAGGACATCCTGTTCAAGATCACTCTGAAGAGATGACCACGCCGTGATGGCAGCTCAATTTCTGTGGAGAGAAGTACATTTAGCAGAAAGTTGCCGAATTGATTGTTCATCAGCAAGTCCATACTCTCACAAAGGATGATGGATTTTTTGGTCTATTTAAATGCAAATGCAACAGATGCTCAGAGAACAATGTGAATGCGGAGCGGGGGAGTTGGCAGCACCTGGCTCTGTTGTGCAAAAAAGGGGGTTCTTATACACTAGGATCTGAAAAATCCTGCATGGCTTGGCTGTAATTTCATTTACCACGCCTGAGCACACACCAAATCAGCCATGGACGATCCCCTTTCTGCAATCCTGTGTGCTTTACTAGCACCGAGCCTGGTCGGGGGGGCTCAAACGGGGTTGTGGCGGTGGATAATGCGATTTGCACCACTGCAGTGGGCTTTCAAATGGAACAAATTCAGCGCGCATGACAACAGCAGGTAAAAAGATGGAGACACAGTGGATGCGAGGCAGGAAGTGAGTAGAGATGCGAGTCATGAAAACTGGTGTCTTTTTTTTTTTTTTAAACTGAACTGAGAGTTATGTTAACTGGTTATTACTCCTCAAAAACACTTAAATGTAACTTATCAACTGTACCAGGCTCGACAAAACCAAGGATTCACTCGCTCAGCCCTTGAGTTTCACTGACTCCGTTGCAACTTGTTGCACATGCGCTCTGTGACGGCTGACTCGAGTGAACCGAATACGTACCAATTTCTGCTTTTGAGACGACTGACTCCAGTACCTGATTGACTTTGTGACTCATAACTTGAGTCAGTCAACAGAATGGAGTTTCCAATCACTAGAAGAGAAGGGTGGTAGGTGGAGACCATCAGAAGAGGATACTCCAGGTACAGAAGGATCCTCTACAAACCTATTTTTAGGTACCCAAATTGTATCAACACACCAATGTATTCTAAAACACTATTATAGAACATAATCTTCCAAAACATTACATACACCTGTTCGGTCTAATTAGATGTAATTCGTGCTTGGTCTTTACAGTTAACACTACTGTTCATCTGGAAGAGATGTGGGAGAGCTGGGACTAAGCTGTGAGACATCATGGGGGCAGTACAGTGCGTCAGTGCAACGTAATGAAAAGTCAAACTATGGGTAACTTTTATCAGCTAGTCTAGTGGGATACATTCAAATGACTTTTAAACATTTTCCAGGGCCTTTGAAATTCACCTATCTGGTCATTGAAATTGAGGGTTGAAACACTGTTAAAAGAGACAATTGACGCAATTTTATGCATTTATTCATGTAGTTGTTCCACTCTGATTCAAAGGCTCAAGGCTGAGTCAGCAATTTAATAGCCAAAAATACTCTAGAATTTATGGTTAATGTCTTTTTAAATTTCCTTCAGGTTTTCGCTTCATCATGTGTATCATCCTTCCATAAAAATGCCACAAAATGTTTTTTGAAAAGTGCATTTTTGTGAATTTCTCAAGTTCATACAGCCACCCCATAAAAATTATCAAGGCTTGTGAGGTCAAAAATTTGCAACAAGAAACCACCAACATTTTTCCCCAAAGGTTTTATAACCATCCTGTTCAAACAACACTCTTTTTCTTTTTACACAGCCAGAGAACAAAAAAAGATTAAACAATAAACTCCCAAACCTTTTGTACAGAGAAAAATCAAACTAGATGAACAAAAGTCTCTTATATTAGTCCATGTTTTATCCTCTGCATCTGCTCTTGCCATTTCAAAGTGTCTGTCACACGATGCTCTGTGTAGTGTTTATGTTAATCAGGCCATTTTCATTGCTGGTTTGATCTGTTCTCCATGGAATAGAAACCAGTAAGTCTAGGCCATTCGAAAAGTAATCCAGTAAGGTCTATGGAAGGTGTGTGTATGTGCATTTAACTGAAGAGTAGTCAGATCTAATGCATGTTTTTTGGTGTGTGTGTGTGTGTGTGTGTGTGTGTGTGTGTGTGTGTGTGTGCGCGCGCACGCCTTAAAAAGTCACATTGATTAAGCGAGACCGAATCCCTCAGAGCACTCCTGGATGGCCAACAGCAGCATGTGTCTCAATTTCTCGTAGCTCTCGTAGGCAGGGAGGTCCAGCTGGTTAAAACTAAAATCAAAGTACACAGCATTTCAATGTCATTCTTAGAAATTCAGACGTGTGCCTTATTACTCTTGCAGCCTGTTTTGTTTACCAAGTATGAGCAGAGGGCAGGCGGTCAGTGGAGCGATCGTCACGGTGGATTTGGAATTTCTGAATGCCGTTCATTCCTTCGAGAGCAGCAAAACCCTGGAGGGGCACTTTCGACGTGCCAGTGACAAACTGTAAGAATTTGGCTCGGTCCGCTTGGTCGAAGGAGCGCAATGCCCTCCAGAACCACTGGATCTTTGGTTCAAAGAAAGTAAAAGATTACAGGAACGGTACCACTATTTGAGGTCTAGATAGAAGCCTGCATTAATTAAATGTACCTGGATGGAGCTAGACTGGTATTTGTGGTACTCTGTGTTGGCCTTGAGGTCATCAATATCAATTGTGGGCAGGCCAGAGATGAGCAGTTCCAGCTCCTGCTCGGTGAAGATGGAGATCAGCCTCTTGGGGATGATCTCATAGAAGCCCTCAAGGAAAGCGGCCAGCTGTTTGCGAATCGCACCTGCAAACCATCATATCATCGTAAATTGTACCTTTTTCTAGTACTAATATAGAATTTTTATATGGAATTTTAAGATAGTATTACTCCTTAAAGCTGAGAGTTTCTAAGTGTCTAAATCAAGCATTTTTCCAATGGAGGTATAATTTAATGGCAACTTTTAGAAGTTAGAATAAGCTTACCAGTCATCTTCATCTGGCAAACCAGGTGCACATATTCCTTTTTGTTTTCTTCTGTGACCAGAATGTTTGCACCATTTGACTTGAGGTCTCTCACTTCACATACACCAAATTCCTGGACCTAAAAACAAAGAACAGTAAGTCTCTTAGAGCCACTTGCCCTACACAGTAC
Organism: Dunckerocampus dactyliophorus; assembly: GCF_027744805.1. NCBI lineage: Eukaryota > Metazoa > Chordata > Actinopteri > Syngnathiformes > Syngnathidae > Dunckerocampus > Dunckerocampus dactyliophorus. Next base: position 31,412,606 of record NC_072819.1, on the reverse strand, counting down.
TGAGTATACACTGTATAGTATGAAGACCATTTTAATATTGTCTAATTGAAACTGGCAGCTGCAGCATCCATGTTATGAGTACAATGAAAGTCAATCTTCAGCATGAGAATCAATTTTCCACTTGAAACTAATTGTACCAATTAGAGACCCAAAACCAACCTCTGTGCTAAATGTAAGCTCGTAGCCTAAGGTGGACACATCGTTCTCTAACAAGTACACCAAACCCTGGAAGAAAGGGTAATCCTCACTCTCCATGTCAGTGTATCTGGGAATAAGAACAGAAATAATTGTTACAAATGCAAAACGTAACGAGCCTTGTAGATTAAGAAATTGTTGGTCAACTTTAAACGATTACCTGACACTCTTGCCCAGGATGTGCTTGTAAAAGCTGCGAGTGAAGTAGCACTCCAATAACCGGTTGTCATAAACTGCTTTGGCCACCACCCGACCCACAAATTTGAAGTAGCTGAGGTGGTTGGGGTTGCAGTGGGATGAGGGATTGATGGTGTATGTAACCCTATCTCCAGGCGACGTGCGGAACAGGGCGTACATGGGGTTGAACATCTCACGGGAGATGATCATGTACCATTCCCTCAGCAGGCCACCTGCATCCTGGCCCTCTTCCCCTTCAAAAACAATGTAACTACAAAGGAAAGGGAGTAGGGTTAGACTGCGTTTGAGTGGCTCACACATGCAGATGCTGGCCAACAGAAGCTTACAGCCTGTTCTTCATGTCCTCTGGGCTCTTGCGGTGCAGTTCCCTATAAGAGTCCTCAAACACATGATCCCTTCTCACATGCACAGCCATGTCCTCCTTCCTCAGACCTTCATCCAGGCGTTCCAGCTCCTGACGGAAATACCTGTAAAATGACCAGGTTAGTAACAGAGAAAGCCAATAACTGAGAACAGGAAAAGATTGCCGATATGGCCTGAAATCCATACTGCAATATACATTTATTTTTTTTATATTGTGCAAAAGGAAGCAATAGGTAATTCAGGTGTCCCTGCTTAACAGAGTTCAAAATTAGGCTAACCAAATGGTTTGCTGCTGCTCAAACATTGCAGCCTCTTGTGGCAGGGATGCATAAATTATAATACAACCATTTCAAGACAGGTTGCAGAGGCTACTCTTTTGGCTACTGACATACAGTGAGCAAAAAAGTATGTCACAACCACTGATTGTGCAAGTTTTCCCACTTAAAAAAGATGATCTAATTTTTATCACAGGTACACTTCAACTGTGAGAGACAAAATGTTCAAAAATATCCAGGAATAACATTTTATGATTCTTAAAAAAATATTTTTATAATGGTGCAGAAAATAAATATTTGGTCAATAACAAACAAGTTCAGCTACATTGTAATGTAACCTTGGCTGGCAATGACAGGTCAAACATTTCCTGTCGCTCTTCACCAGGTTTGCACACTGTAGCTGGTATTTTGGCCCATTCTTCTCTAGATATCAGATGTTTTGGGGCTATGCCGCTCCAGGACCTTTACATACTTTTTACGGAGCCACTCCAGGGCGGTGTTTGGGATCATTTCCATGCTGCAAGACCCAGTCACGTTTCATCTTCAATGCTCTCACTGATGGAAGGAGGTTATTGCAGAAAATCTCACAATACTTGGCCCCATTCATCATTTCCTTAATATGGATCAGTCATCCTGTCCCCTTTGCAGAAAAGCAGCCCCAAAACATAATGTTTCCACCCCCATGCTTTATAATGGGTATGGTGTTCTTGGGATGCCACTCAGCATTCTACCTCCTCCAAAAATGGCAAGAGGAGTTTATACCAACAAGTTCAATTTTGGTCTAATCTGACCACACAACATTCTCTCAATCCTCCTCTGAATCATCCAGATGGTCACTAGCAAACTTTAGACGGGCCTGTACATGTGCTGGCCTAGGCAGGGGGGACCTTTCGGGTGCTGCAGGATTTTAATCCATTACGACGTAGTGTGTTACAAATAGTAACCTTTGTTGCTGTGGTCCGAGCACTCTTCAGGTCATTGACCAGTTCCCCCCATGTAATTCTGGCCTGATTCCTCACCGTTCAAGATAATTTGTACCCCATGAGGTGAAATGTTTCATGGAAACCCAGGTTGAGGGAGATTGTCAGTGATCTTGTATTTATTCAATTTTCCAATTATTGCTCCAACAGTTTCTCTCTTCTCACCAAGCTGCTTGACTTGTAGACTGGCTCATCCCAGCCTTGTGCAGTTCTACAATTTTGTCCCTGGTGTCCTTACAGAGCTCTCTGGTCTTGGACATGGTGGAGGTTGCAGTCTGACTGTTTGAAGGTGTTTACAGGGGTCTTTTGTAAAGATAATAAATACAGCTAACTATCAATACAGGTAACGAGAGGAGGATAGAAAAGCTTCTTAAAGTAGTGACAGGTCTGTGAGAGCAACAATTCTTGCTTGTTTGTTGGTGCCAAATACTGACGAATTCACAATAATAATAAAAAAAAAAAATCACTGATTTCCTGGATTTTTGGTCTCACTCTCTCTCTCCGTCTCTCTCTCTCTCTCTCACAGCTGAAGTCCAACTAACTATGATGAAAATTACAGACCTCTCATCTTTTTTAGTGGGGAAAACCTGCACAATTGCTGGCTGCCAAATACTTTTTTGCCCCGCTGTGATAACGTATTGACACATTTCTGGTTTCCAGACGTGTGCGCCAACATGGAGATGTTCTGTGTATGGGTTGTATTATTCTCTTTAAACTCTTAATCTACTTGTTAATTTCCTGTTCATGGCTGGTTACTCTCCTGCATGCCCATAGCCATTCCTCATCCTCCAGTGATGATACTTGTAAAATTAAGTTTATTTGCCGCCATTGAGGCAAGGATTAGTAACTTAAGAGTGACTCCGTCTGCACTGTGGAAGGACATACTTTAGCTGTACTAGCCAGCCACCTGTCAGTACGCTGCAATACACTGAAGATGTTTTCAGCCTGTCGCTCTCCATTTTGCTGGACAGGACTAGGTTGTGTTATCCACATGCACTGTTGCCATAGGGTGATAGAATTAAAATTTCTGCCGTAGGCCAAGTTTATATAGTTTCTACCATAAGTTTATCACACAAGCATAATAACAGGTTAAAAAATAATCTCCCTTACTTCCTTTTCACATCAAAGTCCAGGATGCGTATGTAGTCAACCAAGACTGCAAAAGGCCCATCAGCCAAATGAGTTGTGGACTGACGCAGGATCTGGTTGAGGACTGTGCGGTGAGTTTCTACAAGAAAGATAAAACCCATTATACTTTAAGAAACCCAGTACAAAGATTTTTCAGGCTTTTGAAAACGAATTTGTTAAGCTCACCGGCAAATCGGAGGAACTTCTGGGTGTCTGGTGGTAAGTTTGAAGAGATATGCATTGAGGATGGTTCACGAGAGAAGAATGGGTCTAAGGATGAAGGTGTTGCTGGTGTAAGCGGTGCTGGGGACAGCGGTGGAGGCTCATCTTTGATGTGAGAAAGCTGGCTCTCTCGTGTATCCCGAACAGGGGGTTTGCTCTCCCGTTCAGTGGCATGCACAAGGAAGAAAGCCTCCACAGCAGGCTGAAGAACTGAGGAATATATAGGTATCATGATATGAATAAAACAGAACAAGTCATATCACAAAGTTGTGTGAAAAAGTGTTTGCCCCCTTCCTGGTTTATTTTTTTTGCATGTTTGCCTTAAATGTTTCAGGCCATCAAACAAATGTCAATATTAGTCAATGACAACACAACTGAACAAAAAATGCAGTTTAAATGAAACTTATTAAGGGAGAAAAAAAAATCCAAACCGACATGGCCCTGTGTGAAAAAGCGATTGTCGAGCCACACAACTGCAATCAAACGTTTGTGATAACTTGCAATGAGTCTCTTATAGCGCAGTGGAGGAATTTTGGTGAACTAATCTTTGCACAATTGTAATTCAGTCACATTCGAGGGTTTTCCAGCATGAGTCGCCTTCGTAAGGTCATGCCACAGCATTTAATAGGATTCAGGTCAGGACTTTGACTCCAAAGTCTTCATTTAGTTTTTCTTCAGCCATTCAGAGGTCCACTTGCTAGTGTGTTTTGGATCATTGTCCTGCTGCAGAACCCAGGTTTCAGCTTGAGGTCACGCACAGATGGCCAGACATTGTTCTTCAGGATTTTTTTTGGTAAACAGCAAAATTCATGGTTCCATTAATCACAGAAAGTCTCTCAGGTACTGAAGCAGCACAACAGCCCCAGACCATCACACTACCATAACCATATTTTACTGTTGGTATGATGTTCTTTTTCTGAAATGCGCCGTTACTTTTACACCAGATGTTATGGGACACACAACTTCCAAGAAGTTAAACTTTTGTCTCGTCAGACCAGAGTATTTTCCCAAAGGTCTTGGCAATCATCAAGATGTTTTCTGGAAACATTGAGACCAGCCTTAATGTTCTTTCGTTCAGCCGTAGTTTGTCTTGAAACTCTGCCATGCAGGCCATTTTTGCCCAGTGTCTTTCTTATGGTGGAGGGGAAAACTGATCTTAACTGATGAAAGTGAGGCCTGCAGTTCTTTGGGTGTTGTTGTGGGGTCTTTTGGGCTGGCGCGGCAGCAATCGCTTTCACACAGGGCCACGTAGGTTTGTATTTTTCCCCCCTTTAATTTAAAAACTGCATTTAGTGTTGTCATTGACTAATTCAATTTTTTGATGATCTGAAACATTTACGTGTGATAAACATGCACACACACACACACACACACACACAAAAAAAAATCAAGAAGGGGCAAACACTTGTTCACACCACTGTACATAATAATGAAGAATCCTCCTACCCAGCACAGCATGCTGGTCATGAGACTCTTCCAGCTCTTTCAAGCATTCCCCAAGCATGTCCCATAACTCATCCAACAAGAGCTGCTCGCTTAAGAGAGGAAGGTCTGGGAGTTTCTCCTCAGTCTCCAACTGGCCATTTCCTTCTTCATCTGCTGAAAACATTTCCATGTAATCTACTCAATGGATTTACTTGACTGTGAATTTAAGTAAATGTACTTCAAGGTTCATTGAAGCAATGGCTCAAAATAATTAACAATAACTGTAGTAAAAATATATATGTATCTTAAACTGAAGATACAAACAGTTTAGCATTTAATCATGTGGCACACCTATTCATATTAAAACGAGATAGTAAAAAAAAAATGGAAATAAAATTACACAGTACAATTACATACAATATAATCTATCAACTTCTATTATGTATGTGTTCGTTGACAATCTATTAATCCAGTGATGGATGGATGTCTATGAATTCATAGTATGCCCCGTTAAAGTTCTTTATAGAGAGTTACTTTATAGAGAGCTTTATTGTCAATGTTTCTAAACAATTGAAATAACTTTTCTGCCCGCAAGCGTCCCACACAGAAATCGGTAAGTACCCACTGAAAATACCCAACACTTTATGGGTGTGAATCACTCACCCAGAGGTGCAGAGTCCTGCTCCACAGGGGATGGCTGGTCCACATCCATTGGTGAGTCATCCCTCTGGGACGCCTGGGCCTCTGACACAGACGGCATTTCAGCCTGCAGTGACGAAAGCCAGAAAGGGCCATAAAGACAGGGGATGGCCAAATAGGGAAAAAGAAGTAAGAAAATAATTATTACAGTTGAACTATTTACGTGGGCCAATGTTGACAAGCATTAAGACATTCCCACAATCCATTGATAAATAAGGAGTTGGGGTTGAGCTGGTATGAGAAAAGCATTGAAGCAACATCAGCCAGCAACCAAACATCAAAGAGGGTTAACATTTTTGGAGCAAGCACATTCACACTTTTCAAAGCTAAACATGCCAATGTTGAGACATTGATACATGAAGTAGATCACTGACATCTGAGTCATTTGACATGAGTTAAAAAAATAAGGCCTAAAACTCTAGCAAGGTGCAAACAACATTACATTTACATTAAGTGTGCCTAAAATACAGAACATTTATACACCTTTTAGTTTGTAACTCTTGTAGTAGACGTAGTAGACACTTGTACGTCTGAATAAAATGGTAATGTTATGATTTTCCAAAATGCAAACAGCATCATGGCAAAGGCAATTTAGCTCTAAAGCCTGTCAGAAGCCAAGAGCCGTTTAACAAATGTGACCCCATCACAAATTACAACTAAGTGAGTGTGTGTGAGGTGTATGTCTGCTGTTAATGCACTTCATGCTAACCGTGGCAACAGCAGCTGTGCCAGCAGGGGGAGCAGCACCAGTGGGGGCATGAGCGGCCTCCACTGAGGATCCGGCGGTGACGGCGGCAGTGGGTGGTGGTGCCTGTATGAGCCGGCGTGCCCGCTGACCCTCTCTCACCATCTGGATGATGGCATCAGCCTCTGCCTCAAGTTGTCGGACAGCAGCCTGAATGCTGCTGGCTGAGCCCAGACTGGATGAGCCTGGACATTAAGCGAGAGAGTGTGTTATGACTCAATTCATCATCAGGGTTTCGTACTTACAGAATAGGGTGGGTGTATAATTCTCTCACCTAACCGTCCTGTCTGTTTGGCTTTCTTGTTGGCACGGCGTGTGTCCTCACGTAGCTGGATAATGACCTGCAACACTCGGAGGAAAAATTTCTGGGTCGACGTCTTGGAAGTTAGTGAACTCATACACGGGAGCTGTAGTTCTCGTCCACCAAGCGTGCGCTTTTGTGCAGCCACAATCACCACACTCTCTGCTCCATCAAACCTGTGCCGCCAACAAAGTAAGCATTTAAGGTAAAGCAAACTGTAGGTACAAAAAATGAGCCTTGATGATTAAACAGTTAAAAAGGGATGGCACTTGAAGAAATGTTTAAAAAAAATGTCAGAGCAACATTTTCTCTTATAACTTTAATGATAAACTACTTATCCCTCGGTGAGTGGCCAAGAGTTGCTATTGGCTAACCTGCTGGTCATTTTGCCCTTCAGTCTGGCAGAGATGGAAGAGTCCTCAGGAGGTGCATCAGGGGAATGAGAATCTGCATGTGCTCGTCTCTGTTGCTCTAAGTTGTACTCTCGAAGTTCAGCCAGTAAAGTACCTTGACAGAAGAGATTTAAAATGTTTAAGAAAAGCGGCTTTACAAAAATCACATGTATCTACATTGCACTGACCGATCTGTTTGCAAAGAGTATAACCAAGGTGTCTTGCTCCACTGAGCAGAAGTCTCAGCACAGTGTCTCTGGTGGAACAGTCCCCTCTAGATAACTGAAGTAAAATATTAGCTGCGTCCTCCAGGCCCTCCTCTGAACACGAGTGGGAAGTCAACACCTTATAAGGACAAGTGAGCAAAGAGAGACCAAAAGGGAAAACATTAAAAAAAAAAAACATTTAAGTATGCAATCATTAAAGGCATTAATTCAAGTTGGAAAGAGGCCTTTGTAATAGAAACATAAGACAAGCCATTAGCACATATTTGATGCACAATATTAATTTTTTTCAAGCCAACACCAACAATATCCTGCTTCTGCAGACCGACACCCGATAACTTATTTTTTAATTTAGATTTAATGGTAGTTTGTGCACACCAAGATGTAAGAATGACTCCAAGTTGGATTTGACAAACTGTACCTGTAGATTTGTCAGAAGTCCAAACCATGACTCCAAGGGGTTTACTAGTAGACAATGGTAAAGGGCTGGTCGTCCAGCACCATCATTTTCATGATGAAAACACAGGTCGCTTGAGGCCTTGCAACGTCTTCGTCAAACTTAGGAACAAGCCCAGGGTGTTGTAATGATGCTGGCATTTCAGGTGGCTATTAAGGTTTAATGTGTTTAAGCTTGTTTTTTTTCCCCTCATCTCGGAAAGTTTGCAGAGCATTTGGAGAATTTGGTGAAATGTCTTATTCTGTCTGAAACAGTGAAGTTGCACACCAGATGCCATGTTTGTTTACAAGTGAACTAAAGGAAAGTTGTGACAGACTGTTTGCAGCCCATCACAGCAAAGGAGCACTTACTTTGCTCACACAAACCCACCTACAGTGTACGGGTAATCTCACCTCATTGGAGTTTTTTTTTTTTTTTTAATTGGCTTATTTGTAGGGGTGTCATGAGTTCCTTTAATATGTCCTCTTTCACTCTGTAAAGTTGCAGAATTTCTGCTTGTGGCATTGACTCCTGAGCGACACAGTATGTTTTAGCGTGCATGCATGCTACCGTATGTTTGACCATACCTGCGCCCAATAATACGGTGCGCCTTATGTATGTGCTAAATACAGAAATAGCACCTGTAACAGAGACTGAGCCTTTTAATACGGTGCGCCTTATGGTCGTGAAAATACGGTAGTTATTTCCCAGATGGGAAACCTGGGTCGGGTGGATATGTTTGAGGTGGGCAAGTTTGTTGTGTTGCCTTTTATGTCAACACCACTTTCGAACAAATGCAGCATATTGGCTCGTTCATGTTGATGCGCTCAGCTTGCTCATTATTAATATTCCCCACACTGTGACATTTGGCTTTGCAATCATCTTTTCTTCTTCCCAATTTCTACTAGATTACCTTGCATTGCTCTTCACAAGGCTCACTTGCTGCACTTGCATGCGCCCCCACCTCCCCACCCCCACTGACTGATTGACAAGAGGTCTCACTCAGAAATATGAAGTGTCTAGGTGCTGAACCAACGCACACGCAGAGTAAATGCTCTTCCTGCCACTTGGGAGGCGAGAGTGAAGGAAAACAGACTTGCATGCACATGGCAATATATGGAGGCCAGCAAAATTATCAAATTCAATTTCATTTATCATTTTTTCCCCCACAAATGAGAAATCTTGTCACGTTTGTATCTAGTTATTGGAGTTTTATTATCCGATTTATCAAAATTTCTCATGTCAGCCCTATAATTTTCGGTCCGATAATTATTGTGCACCCCAAGGTGCAAAAATTGCTTTGTTAGAATTATATTTGGAGTATAAAATGAGATCATACAACTGATATTGGACTGAGAAGGAAAAACGGTATAACAATCAAGATCCTCACACAGCATTTGTTATACCTCCACTGAAAGTTGAAGCTGCTTCTCTGTAAGTCCAGTGGAAGCCATCTTGTTGTCAATCTCTGTGCTACTTGGAGTGCTCTTCATTTTTGCTGTTTGGGCAGAATAGAATAATTTATCACCTTCATTTTGAATAGTTGCGTTGCTGATAACATTTCTATACCTGTGGAGACTGTTCCAGTGGACGTTGGTGTAGAGATTGCTGTGGAAGATGAGAAGACTAACAGGCCTGTCCCTGAGGAAGTGCTCTGAGTTCCAGTTCCCCCAGAGGCTACTGTTCCCACCGCAGTGGGTTGGATGGTTGATGCCGCTCCCTGCGTGGTGGCAGGGGCTGTGGATCCTGAGCTGGTTGCCGGGCTTGGGTTTGCAGTCTGTGGAGTAGGGTGGCCAGCAGGCACCTCTGTGCCCTTGTTGTCAGGCAGGGCAATGGATATGAGTGAGAGCAGACGGAGCAGCTTTTCAGTGAGCAGGGAGCTCCGCCGAATTACAGGGTGGGACAGCATGTTCATCAACTGACCAAGAGGGGAGCTCTCTAGGCTTAACTGTAATCCATCAGCCTCTGCACTGCCCCCTAGAGGCACTGTCTTCATTGATGCTTTTCCCTTGCGACTAACATTCATGTTGTCCAGCTTTACAAGTAGGTCCCAAAAATCAGTGGAGATTCCCAGAGACTGGGGAGTAGCAGCAGAGGAGCCAAAAGAGTTCTGTGTGCTGGAAGCATTGGAGTTTGGGTTGTTTTGAGATTGAGAACTTGACCTTGATCCTCCACCCATACCGCCCCCACCAGAGGAGCTTGAACAAAGGCGGGACTCCAAGTCAGAGGATGATACTGAGAGATCCTTACAACGCTGCTGGGTAAAGTGGCTGGGAAATACCTGTAGGGAATGACAGAAAAAGGCGATTCAACAAGCATGCCTACCATGGATCAGCACATAATACAAATGAATAGCTAATTTAGATAGGGATATGTGAACACTTACCTTAGCAAGTTGGATGAGTGTGTCTAACACGTGCCGACAGACCACTGGTGCAGCTTGTGGGTGGATGTGTACAGTGGAGCCTCCACCTCCAGCACATGTGACACCTGCAGTAGTTCCTGACACTCCTCCCAGGGCTGCAGATGCTGCTGAACCTCCAGCTGAATGTCGGTCAGCATGCTTCCTACCAGATACGCGTTGAATCTGGAAGATGTTAGTCCGGCAGCCCAGAGCTGCATCCATAGACACAGAGAGCCAAGAAAGTTGGCTAGAACTGCGGGACTCCACTCTATTTAGAAGCTCCAGGGAAGAAGATGAGGATGAGGAGGTAGTTGATCCTTTTCCCCCGCAGCCTCCCTGGGAGCTTCTTTTCCCACGAGAGTCTTCGAGTCGTGACGTCTCCACACACACCTCACTCTCACTGCTGCGTTGGAGGATGGATAAAAGGCTGCGAATGACCCACCCACGTGTCTGAGAGTGGTAGCAAAGATTCCTGAGGACACGGTGTAGACGGCTGGTGTTAAGCTTCGGTTCATCCACAAATAGCAACACTAGCAGGCAGGACAAGGCCTCGTGGTCCAGTAGCAATCGACCGCGCAGACGCAACAGAGAATCCACACTCGAACTGGATGGTCTGAAGAATGAAGAAGATATTTAGTTCATTTATCAAGATCTAAAACACTTATGTGCTTCCATATAAAGTCACTATTAACTAGGGGTGCCACAAGACACTGAGATCTGAGACGATACCCAAGACTGGGTCTATTAGAATTAGATTATATCTATTAGATTTTAACATTACTTTTCAGAAAAGTACAATGAAAAATTATTAGAAATGTATGACAATGTATTGCCATCTACTGCTAAAAATTTCTACTACATTACACTCTTCTGCACTCTTGTGTGTATGCTACTGGCCCTGCCTCCACCCACCGAGACAGAGACTGTATGACTGACAAAAGGGCTCACTCCGTTCATGCAGTTATTCTATGGAACAAATGTGCCAAGGTGCTGAAACCAATGCAGTGCGAATCCTGGAGGAAGGAGACGAGGAAAACAGACATGCAAGCACAAGGCAATGTATTGAGGCCGGCAAAATTAGAGAGTTCATTTTAATTTATTCTGTGATTAATGTATATATTATTGTCCCAGGTCTAGTGCCCACAATACATTTTTTCGGAATGAGAACTCTTGTCACGTTTTAATCTCGCGAGATCTTGTGACACCCCTACTAATAACACATGTTGAGATTACCTATGGTTAGAGCCACCCCCCATTTGAAAGGTGCCGCCTCTCTGAACAGCTAGTCGGGTGTACTGGACACCACGGTTGCTCCCTAACCGACTGGTGAAGGCTGGTGAGCGTAAAATAGCTGATAGAGCTGATGTTGAGCTATGACCAAAAAGCCTCTCATGCATCAGTTGCCTTTGCCGTGCCTCCTGCTCTCTACGTAATGCTGCTGCTTCAGCTGCAATGTCTGGAGGCATGACTGCCAACACACTGTCCTCCATGTCTTCTAGGACACTTCGTCTGAGTTCTGAGGGCAGCGTTTGTATGAAGGTAACTGGGTCCAGAGGAGTATCTCCCTGTGGGGGCTGTTGGGAAACCTCCCTGCGCTGCTGCTCCGCTCGTTGCTGGGCAAGGACCTAAAATGAGAAATGGCAAGCATAGTTGAACATATTGTTCTGTAAAATCATTGCTCGCCTCAATTTCTCTATTGACTTTAAATATATATTATTAGTAAGTAGACAATATATTTCTCACCTCCTCCTGGATTGCAGGTGGCAAGGCAGCTAGAAACTCAGGGCTGACCTCTGTAACACCTGGTCCTCCTAGCACAGGTGCTGTAGAAGACGGCAGACTTGGGGCAGCAGCAGAGCGGGATGGTGGTCGTATTCCCAACTGATTTTGAAGCACTTCCCGACGGATGTCCTCAGGAAGAGCTGCCAAAAAAGATGGGTCCACACCCTCTGGAAGACTGATTCCTGTAATGACAAAAACAGCAACAGTTTTGAGACATTATCATATTTGTGGGCGGTTTGGTGGGGTGTGTCAAAATATTCAACCAACAGTACCTGCAAGAGGGTCCTCTTCCTCATTGCTTGTGGATGGGAGGGGCTCTTCTTGGATAGCCTGTGATTGGCTGTCAGCACTGTCACTCCTGGTAATTACTTCACCAGCAGATGAGGCTGAAGTGGAGCTAATAAAATGAAAATAATTTCTTAAGACCGCATCAATTTGACATGAAAACATTCCATCTTTTTGATAACACAACCAAAAAGGCAATACTTTCGGCAACTCACCCAGTCTCAGCGTCTGTCTGCCTGTCTGTCAGGCCATTTTCCCCACTGCCAGACAGATCTTGAGACACATGGGGAGACTGGGCAGGGTTGGAAGGAGCATCATCTTGGGTAGCAGAGGCAGGGCTGCTGGTGTCCATTGGTGAGCCCTCCAGTTGTGACACACCCACTACTGCAGGCTCTGAGGCCTCTGCAATATCCGGGCTTAAGGAGACTGTGGGAAAGGTTTAAAAAGCTAAGATCAGTATTTAATTCTTTGTGGAACTAATTTTTGAACTGAGCACAGTTAATATTTAAATTACGTATGCATCCTTGCTCATGGCCAGTCTGTATAAAAAGTGTGCGTCTACCTTCCCTGCCTTCATCCAATGCTCCTCCTCCACCACCACCACTTTCTCCACTGCCTCTCTCACCGATTGTGGGTGCTGGGGACATCTCCATCTGAGATGCTTCTGCTTCACTGTTAGGCCTGTCAGCTGCAGACAAGGGTGGAAGGTGTGTTCCTGCCAGAGCTGCCAATGAGCTGGCATGTGATTCGGCCAATAGAAGGTCAGCCATGGGTTGGTGGACCTGCTGGTTTATTGCTGTTTCCAATGAAACTAGAGCTTGTTCATGCGGCGCTGGGGTGGTTGGAGTGACCTCTCCAGAAGGGGGAGCAGTGAGAAAGCCCTCTGACACCCTGGGTGGGTCCAAACAGGATACCGCACCTCCTTGAGCCTGCACACCCTCTAAAAACAGACAAACTGTAAATGAAATGATGAGGTTTTTAACAAGATGTTACCTTTTCAGTGATTAAATCATAAATATTTTGCTACAAAACTGTAGAAAAAAACTGCGTGTAGTCACAGTTAAGGCTACATTAACACTGCAGGGTATGATGCCCAATTGTAATTTTTTTGTTAAAATCATATTTTTCATGTGGGCGTTCACATTACCAAAAAAAACCCTGCAAATTGTTCATGTGAACGCAAAGCTATCAGGAAGTGACAGCACGACATCACACGCATTTCCGTGTTCACGGAAGTAATTATTGCTGCAGTGTGTGGGAGTCTATATTTTCTTAACCAAATGATTCCACGTTGGAGATTGGGCAAGAATATTGGCTATAGCTGTTTGTGGAGAACTTGTGACATCTGTTCTGAGGAGCATGTGGGTGAAAGGAGTGGTGGGACATTGCCGTGAGCCGCTTTACTAACACTTTTCTGATAACTTTTGCCTACTTCGGTGAGTACCATTATTCAAGCCTTGCAAGGTAAACCACGCCTTTCGATGACGCATAGGTCGGATATATGCGACCTGACCGTTCTGACCGCGGTAGATCGGATACATCAATCCATTTTCTATAACGCTTCTCCTCAATAGGGTCGCGGGGGTATGTTGGAGCCTATTCCAGCTGACTTCGGGAGACACGCGGGGAACACCCTGGACTGGATACGTATCGGATTTATATCTAGATACCAATGAGTCCTGAACTGCATTTGAAAAAATTAAAAATAAATTAAATCGCAATTGTACTGTTCACACTGACAAAACCCCCCCAAAAAACAAATCAGATACAGGTCATGATATGAGCAAAATAATTGGAATTGACCTGCAGTGTGAATGTAACCTAAGTGAGGAAAATCAGTTGAAAGTTACCGCTGACATGCACAATAAGACTTTCGACCCCAGCTCGATGATAGAAATACACTTTGTTCCAAATTATGCAAATTGTATTTTTCTCTGATTTTGCTAGTCAATATAAATTAGACATAATTTTCAAGTCATCAACCTTTAGAATAACAAACTCCCCAATAACAGTATTTTTTTCAAAAAGAAAAACTTAAAATGCTCTGTTCCACATTATGCAAAGGTTCAAAGCATTTCACTGGTTAGGAACCGAAAATGGCTATTTGTTGAATTTGCAGCATTGCAGCACAGGTCATATTTGTTGAAAGCAAAAGCTATTTCCAATCACTTAACAGTTTAACGGGCCAAGTTACATGTTAACATAAGAACCCTTCTTTGCTATAACCTTCACAATTCTTACATTGAACTTGTGAGTTTTTGGAGCGTTTCTGCTTGAATTTCTTTACAAGATGTCAGATTAGCCTCCCACAGCTGCTGTTTTGTTGTCCCACCCTCACAGAGTTTTTGCTTGACGATGCTCCATAGGTTTTCAGTTGGGTTGAGGTCAGGGGAAGTTAGGGGGCCAAACCATGAGTTTCTCTCCTTTTATGCCCTTAACAGCCAATGACCGAGGGGCAGGTATTTTTTGCATCATAAGTGGCGCATTGTCATGAATGAAGGTCGTTTTGCTACAGAAGGTACGGTTCTTCATATTGTACCATGGAAGAAAGTGGTCAGTAAGAAACTCTACATACTATGAGGAGGTCATTTTCACACCTTCAATGACCATAAAGGGCCTACCAGCTCTCTCCCAATGAGTCCAACCCAAAACATGACCCAGCCACCACCTTGTTGACATCACAGCCTTGATATGCTGGCCATACTTTGCTTCATCTATCCGAACCACCCAAGGTTGCACGGCCCTCATCAGTAAACTGGATTGTTTGAAAATTAATTTTCATGTATTTGTTGGCTCACTACAACAGTTTCTGCTTGGTTTTGGATCAAAGTTTCAGGAGTACTACTTAAAATGAGAGATAAATCTAGCGTGTGTAAAAATAAAAAAATCAACAACACTGTATGTTGTTGAAGGATTCTACTGAGGAAGGCAGTAAGTTGTATAGTTATCTCCCAAGCGGGGCATACAATCCTGTTCCCCAGCAACAACACAATTTACTACCTCACCACAGCACAGCCAGCTTCGGAACAATGATACTACATTTTGGTTTCCCTCTTCCTGCAGATGTTGTCAAGTGGTCGTGGCGCTGCCATAAGAAAGACAGTAGGCTGTATAGTTATCTCCCAGATCTGGTGTGATCCTAAAACTATACAAACTACTACCTCATCCCAGAGCACGCACTCTTGACTTCTGATGCCCTGTGACTTCAAGGTATGACCATTTGAGATGAATAAAAAATACCAAAACCATTTCAAAATGGAAATACCTGCACTGCTTTCTGCACCATTAATTGTCCCCAATCCAGAACCCTACAGACAAGAAAGTAGACAGCAAATACAAATGTTTTAAATGTTGTTCTTGTGTATAAAAAAGAAACTAAAAAATTCATTTGCAAAGTTAGATTTTACTTCTACTAGTGTCCAATTTGCAAACCTGCAGGCTCTGTTCTCTGGCCTGTTCTGCTCCAGATGCCCTCCGCTCATTTTGTTTAGACTCCTCCTCTTCAGCAAGCTGTCGCCTTCGTTTCTCTCTCCGTTCCTCTAGCTCCTCATCTCGCAGACCCTCTAGATGCTGAAGGATTGGCACCTTCACAACTGACAGGAACAAAAGAAATGTCACCATTTTATTTTTATTTTGTCAGTTAGGAGAAACAAGTTCTCACAAATGATTTACAGATCATTTATAGTGTGAGCTCTCGCATAATACAGTCGCCCCTTGCAATACCGCAGTTCAATTATCGTTCCCTTGCGGGTTTTTTTTTTAAAATTCATAAATGGTTGCTGTTTCATGGTTGACTATGGTGTATTAGTCAAAAATATTGAAAGAGAAAAGCTATGTTGTATTCTGGCCAATGGGAGTCAGTGATGTTTCATTATTGAGACGACTGATTATTGAGATTACAATCACACTACTTGGAGTCAGCCATGGCACGTCCTAAAACTAGGGATCCTCCAATCAATCGGCTACCCATCAATTGGCTGATTTCCGTGGAAAAGCATGTAATCGGTGTATGCCAATAAATGCCTTTTAATGCCAATCACAAAAGCTGATCACCTCTGGCTAGTACTATTGCAGCCTTTCGCCATGCCTGTGTGCAGTGTAGCGTCTTGCTCTAACGTCTTGGAGAAGCGTCCCACGCTCACTGTTGTTAAAACTGCGCACGTGTGCCAAAGGCAAAACACACAAGTCTGCCGTGTTGAACTTACCTGCCATTTGTGAGAGTGATATAAAAAATGAAAAATGTCACGATAACTATCTTGCGGGGGTAGCACGTTAAAGATGCGTCACTACAAAATAAAAGTTGCCACACCTAAAAAAAAAATGTACTTTTTTTAAAACTTGAAAACAATGTTAACATTGTATGAATGGATGTATTGTATATGCTAGATACATATATAGCTAGATACATATATAGCTTATTATTTAAGCACATATTGACCACAATTAGTTTGAAAACAATTTAAAATATCATGTTTCACTGCGCTTTATTTGGATAAACATGCACCGGAATCTCCTGTCTGCCCTGCTGGCACTTACGCATGTGACCAGATACAAGTACGCAACCGGTCTTGGTCTTATGTTCACTTTGTTCCATATTACCGTGACAATGGAAAATTGTCTGTAAAATGTGTCAATTGATGGCAGCTCGTCACATGCTAAGCCAGCGTGTGTGATCGCTCGTGTTTCAATCTCATTCAACTTTCTGGCAGCTCTCACTGCCGCTCTGGCAGGAGCTAGCTAGCTTGTTTTTGTCCAAAGGGCGAGCTACAAATGGCTATCACGTTCATGCTAACATACTTCTTTAAAGTCACTTAATCTTGCTGTCTTGTTATTATAATACTTATAGATTGTCTTCAAAACACTGTGTGTCTAGTTCAACATAAACACTTTGTGTATCCAGCTTTAAGATAGTGACACTATCACAGAGGTCTCCAACACGTAGCTTGTAAACTAGCAGTAGCTCACCAGCTGATGTTGAGTAGTTGACCAAAGGATATTTGCTTCACCTCTTAGTATTTTTTGTTTTCTATTCAAACATGGCACCTTTATTTAATGACAAGTGAGCACATTGAGTGGAAATGTGCTTTGTAAATAAAGTGCAATTTAAATGATGGCAGTCACATAAAACACAAATAGCTCACCTCTCTATAAGTAGCTGAAATACACCTGTGCTATCATAACCCTGGATTCTGAATTTATACTGTTTATACAGGACAAATTTCTATAACAGAAATATTTAAACTGTTATTTTGTTAATTGTGTTATTTTGAAAAAAATAAAAGAAAAAATTTAACAATTCATTTCCCATGTATTCGTGTTACTCTAATACAGGCATCAAATTAGGTTGATTTAGGTTGTGTCAAACAGTACTAAATGTTGTACTCGTCATACAGTACTATTGACCTAAATAGATGAGGTAACAAAAGGAGGCTTGACATTTTAGACTTTTTAGACACAACTTTGCCATTAAATTAACAGTTTTGCAATGCAAACCCTGAAGTCTACAGTGCTCTAATAATGGTAAAGATTGTATTTAGAAAGTCAAACAGGTTTTCTATGCTCTAACGACAAAAATGTTCCATTTATTAATATTGAATCGCAGAAATTCACTTATCGCGGTGGGGTCTGGGACCAATTAACCGTGATAAACGAGGGATGACTGTACTCCATCTGTCACCAAGGTTGAGTATAGACCTCAGCTAAGGCCAAAGAATAATGCAATCAAAAACAATGCACCAGACAGCATAGTATGCAACAGTGCATAAACTTGTTCTGCTGTTATTATATTTATTATTAAACAGAAGCTGAGTCTGTTGAGAGCTGAGTCTTGATGCAAATTTGAACAGTTGGTTCAAATTATTTTCCACTCTCGACCTGTAGCAAAATATGATGCGCACAATGGCACAATTCTAGTCAAATGAGTGTGGACACTAATGTGTTATGCGTGTTCATCCCTTACCTGCTACACAGTCGTGCATACTTTCAGCATCCAGCACTTTACACTCATCTGTCCATCTAGTTAAGGCAGTGGGAATGCTAGAGAGGGTGCCTAGAGAAACAGGGCCCAAACATGACAAAAAATGTTTTTTTTAAGTGAAACAATGCTAAACTAAAATACCTTATTACGACAACAAAGGATTGGGTATTGTCACCTGCTTGACCCCCTGTGCTGCTCTGCTCATGGAAAAAGTCATCGAGTAATTCGTCATCCGAACGAGCAATAATGTGAACATCCTCATTTCCAACCAAAAGACGAGCTCGACCACGAGATTGCAGAGGCAGGGAGCTGGACAGCTGCAAAATGTCTGCTGCAGCACTGGGGCCCAACAACCTAAATGTTTTTAAGTGGTGGAAAATTTCAAAGTTAAGATTGGTAATAAACCAAAATGCCACATGGCGCACGCTTTGCTGCGACAGCACTGACTGAACTGTTTCTCTGGATTCAATGTGCGGGTGTAAAGTGTGTGCGTGTGTAAAGTGTAAATGTTATATTTGGGTTAAATCAGACTGATCAGCCATGACAACAAGCTACAAGGTGATTGCCGTTTTCCCTCACAATCCTATGGCTGATCTGCTATAGCTCTCCAAGAAGGGGAAATATCTTGGATTTTTGCTAGGGGTACATCACCAATGTTTTTCGTGCCCGTTCATATGCACCACAACGTCATCTGTTTACTTCCGCTGCACAAACAGGAGCTCCAACGCCACATATGTACCTCAGTGCCACAGTGTCCCCCAATGGTCGGAGGATGCCATCACCCAACTACAGACACGTTAGCCCAAGCATCCACAATCCAATCGCAAATTGTGGCGTAACTAGCCCGGTGCTGCCTCCTAGTCTTAGTGAAGCTGCGTTCGCTAGCTGTCATCCATCGCTCCCACGCCGCTCACAACTTCACTTCAAACGCCGTGTTTACACCGATGTCCAGCGGTTGGAGTTCCTTCGTCAAGCCCCCCCGGAATGGTGGCAAGCTCCAAGATAATTTGCTGCACTTGGTTTTTTTAAACAGGGACGGTGACACGTGGGGAAAAAACTTTCCGTACACGTCACTCAGCCACTTTCTTGTCGTCCTTCCAGCGCTTTTGATTGGTCTTAACGATGACTCCGGCTGGAAACTTTTCTTTAGGCAGCGTCTTCCTCTTAAAAATCACCACAGGTGGCAGTTTGTCCATTACCATGGCAACCAAGCACAACAGTAAAAGCAGACTTCTGTGCGGTTCACCGTGATGTCGAAAGTGAGCGGCACGTCGTCCATTTTGGTGATGTAGTTGGGCTGGATGTGTTTGTCTGCAATATTTTTACTGCTGTAGGAGCGGAAGATGGCCAGCTTTCCTTGTAATTCGCTGGATGTTGCTGGGCCACGGTAGTCCTTGCCCGGATGGATGGATGGCGTCGTTTCATAAAATAAACCTATATATCTACTGGGGGCGTGCCTTTAGCATCCTCAGTCACGTCCACCTTTCCTATATATAAGCAGCGTGTCGGCAGGAGACGCTCCCAGTCTGTCGAGCGGAGCACTCATAAGCGCTTGTGTCACACAGCAACACATACGGATTTTGGAACTCGGTACACACATAAGGCAAAATTTAAGACTTAAGTG
This sequence comes from Dunckerocampus dactyliophorus, assembly GCF_027744805.1. Taxonomy (NCBI): domain Eukaryota; kingdom Metazoa; phylum Chordata; class Actinopteri; order Syngnathiformes; family Syngnathidae; genus Dunckerocampus; species Dunckerocampus dactyliophorus. The sequence continues at coordinate 31,392,951 of NC_072819.1, read as the reverse complement.
CGCCTTACGGTCATGAAAATACGGCACATTCTTACACACACACCCACATATACATACTGTACATTTATACACATATATATAGATATTCATTCTACCTTTTGCTGTATTTTTTTTATCATTTTTGCTGTTTTTAAATTTTATTTTGTTTCTGCAGTGATGCAATGACAAATTAGCCCCAAGCCGCAGATGGACCCTGAGCCACACTTTGGGCACCCCACACCCCTACTTTTGTGGCACTTGGTCGGGGTTGGGCTTGTGACGTCGGCTTTAAGAGCAAACCACAACCCTTATTTGGCTTGTTGGCTCAGTGTAGTGGGGGAACAATGCAGACTGAGGAGAGATGGGCTGGAGGAGTGCTACAACTGTCAGCCCTTAACGAGCGTGTGCATGTCTATGGAGTTAACTTTGAGGAAGAAACGGCAGATTTTGGGCACATCGCTGCATGCGTTCTGTCACTCCCTCCCTCTATTGCTCGACCTTTTTGCTAGCACGAGGCCGAGTGGGTGTACAAGGCGAGCCAGTGTACTAGTGTAACTCCGGACGGGTTTTGGGGACTGGGCTCCTTGCAGGGGCTTGCGGGTTGCTGCCTGGATAGCAGCGAGGCGTATGGGTGTGTTCAGTGGACAATATGCATTCCTGTTGGTAACTCTCCAGGAGGTGAGGGCACTGATGTGCTAATACATCTTTTTCAAATGTTCTTGCGATCGACCGGCAAACTCCCAAAGATAGACTAGTAGCTCAATAGCGACGTGTTGGCAACCCCTGAGACCCACTATTTCAGAAGCACTACCTCAGCATCTCACCCACCACAACATATCTGAAATACTCAAGACAACACAGCCATTCTTGCACTTCTAACAACCAATCCAACCTGGACTATCATAACAGTTTTACATTTCACAAAATGGTGCATGGACAACCCTCTCCAAGTTAACGTCAATAAAACAAAAGCTCACCCGAGCCCCCCACCACCATTAACGCCCAAACAGTTGAGACAGTAGACACTCTTAAATATCTGGGAATAACTGGACAATAAAATTAACCTTTGATCAGTACACCATCAGCCATTTGCAAACTTAAAGGACCTATTTATGTTGCACCCCACCTCCTCTTGTTACTCTATCAAAGAATCATTCAATGCATCCTTCTGTAATGTTCTACATGTTAACATACTATGCTTTCTGTCACCAACCAGGCCAAACTCACAAAGAAAGGTGCTAAAATCAATCGGTATATATCACTCACCCACTGCACTAATAACTCATCCCACTACCTTCAGGGCGAAGATACAGAACAATTAAGTTCAGGAGGGCCTGTCATGGCAAAAGCCTGATCCTGGCAGCCATAGCTGCCCTGAATAGCAGGCCCCGCTGATCTGTCTGTCTGGGCTGTTACTGTACTGCTGTTGTTGTCGTTACTGTTATGTCGATTGTATGTTGTGGTATGCGATGTGCTTTGTTTTCTTTGTAATGTTGTTTCTGTAATGTACAGTCAGTGAAGACGAATTTCCCCTTGGGGGCCAATAAATCAAATGTAAAAAAGTTATTGTTCTGATAGAAAGGCTTTGTAAAAAAAAAAAAAAAAAAAAAAAAAAAAGACATACAATAACCATGCGCTTGCCTTTGAAGAATGAGTGGAGGATTAGGCTGGCGGTTTCCAGGGTAGTGGACATGGATGGTGTGCCCGCTGTTGGCAGTGAGCTGGCGAAGCGTCCGCTGGCTGCGACCCATGCCTTGTGCCAGACGGCTGCTTGTGCCTGCTACACCTAAGGTGAGGGAACCGTGGTCAGCATGACGCACCATCAGTGGGTGGGAGCTAGGGATGTTGCCAGGGGAGGGAGGGATGTCAGCTGATGGAAGAACAGAAAACATAGTTAAGACATTGGGGAACAGCTCTGCAAAAACCTAAATTAATTAAAAGCAACAAATGTAGCTTCAAATGTTCCTGTTAACTAGGCCTGTCTCAATCAATAAATCAACTAATCGCACAATAAATAAAAACAAACTCAATTTTGCTGGGCTCGATATGCTGACATGTACATGCCGGTTTGGTTTTCCTGTACGCTCTACCATATAGCTAGATAAGAGGATTCACTCTTTGCAACTGTCAACGCCTGGGCGCATTGGTTCTATCGTGGAATGAACGCAGCGAGTGAAGCCTCCTGTGAGTTACTCAGTCTCTTTGTCCCAGTGTGCAGGGCTGCTAGTGAGCGCACACGAGAGTGCTGCAGCCTGAAAGTGAGCAAATGCAAATATGAATGAAGGCACAAAAGCGAAGGTTTCTAAGCAGAATGCCACAGCCCCCGGTGTGGGAATGTGTGGCCATAAACACCAACGAGACAATATGTTGGATTTGTTGGAAAATAGTGGCAAAGAAGAAGGGGAATACTACTGACTTGCATGTGCACCTCAAACAATCATCCTGTCCAGTTTTACCAACTAGGGAGGAAAAAAAAAAAAAAAAACTGCCACTGGAGGTGCAGCAGAGCCTTTGCCACAACAGTCAACGCTTACTGAAGCATTTGGTCAGCAAAGTAAATATAAACAAAGTCTATATTATTTGTAAAATGGTGCGCACTCAGTGTCGTTTGCTAAAGTGTTCCTGCTAAGGAATAATACCTAATATTCATTATTTATTCAAGTGCAATTTTGTTAAGAGACTTGACATTTTATTTATTCTTGTGTTTTTTATTGGGAGTATTTTTTCCCTTAAAAGAGACATTTTTATTTTAGTTTTTATTTTAGTTAAGTGCAATATTTGATAAGAGAGAGTCCATTTTATTATCATTGGATTTTTTGGTCTTGTTTTAATTTATTATGTTTATTTTATTTAAAAAGCTCTTGACATTCCAATTACAATCTTAAATACTCTTGAGAAATTAAAGTGTATTGCTTTTGATACGGTGTACTCACATTATATACCATATATTACATTAATGGAAAAAAACTGTTATTGTGACAGGCCTATTGTTAACTAACCCATCTGAGATGTTCAATGCTTAAATGGCAGTTCAGATGCTACATTACAAGTTGTTTAAGTGAAAACGGGTTGGGTTGCTTACCATTGTTGGAAAACATGTTGTCAAACTCGATGATCAGGTCATCATCCCTGTCAAACCTTTCGAAGCGGATGTGAGGAGAAGTGTTGATGTCAGGGAAATCCTCGTCCAACTCCATCTCAGAACCTTCGTCATCATCATCCTCATCGCCTTCCTCATCATCCTTGACAGATGCCAGCCATGAGTTTTAAGCTAATAAATACTAGTTGAGTGAACATCAGCTATCGACCCACACCTGGTCCTCCTCCTCCTCTTCTTCCTCTTCCTCCTCTTCATCTTGGCTGTCTTCATCATCATTGCTGCCACTAGAATCTTCTTCTTGCGTGTGCTCCTCATCTTCTGGTTCCAGGATATTCATTGAGTCTAGTCATATAAGGATAAAGAAATAGGCTAAAAACTTAAACCACGACAAACTATATTTAGTAGTTTACATAAACAAAAAATTCTCAATTTCTCAAAATTTCTAAAAACAAGCAACATGCTCTTTAAAGTGTTTTGTTTTGTCTTTATACTAACCTTCTCTGTTAGCCTGAAGAGTGGATGCCTGGCTGATATTGGAAGGGGCCTCATCCATCAACACATCCTCTTGTGATTCATCCTCACCACTTCGTCCCACTGAAAGATAACAGTTGTCAGAGGGATTTGTTTCCTTCTTAATACATTTTTCCCCTCACAAATTAATGCAAACCTACATACCAATAATTGTGCTGTTGACTGCACCACCATCTCTCTCAAGAAGTTCATCAATCAGATCCACTAACTCATTCTCGACCTTCATTCACATGAAAAAATAAATTCAATGTGCCAGCCATAGTGTGCAGAAAGAGTGCATATTGTAAAGCTATGTCCAATAACTGATTATACACAGAACATACCATATAAATACCCTGGCAAAATAATCCTAATCACCTGCATAGCTTGTGTACTGAGAACCTCTGGTTGCCCAGCAATGACCACCGAATCACCCTCTGTTTCTCCATCCATCAAGTCACTATCTGCTCCCTGCACTCTGTGGCTGCCCTCCACTGGCTCTGCCTCACCAGATTCTCCTAGAATAGATGTCCAAGATCACAAAATTATTATAATAATTACCTTTATAAACACTAGATCTAGTGATAACATTTTTCACTCAACACATTAACATTGTGCAGCAGCTGGACACATGGGAATAAATGATAGTCGACTAAGTTTCAGTTTCAGCTATCTCCCAAATGGATCTGTTGCAAGTATTCAGTGAACCAAACCAACAACTTCTGGGTTACATGCATTTACCTTGATCCTGAGTGTTGCTGTTGCTATCCCTTGTTGTGCCCACTGAGTCATGCTCAGCCTTGTTCTTGCTGGAGCCTCCTTTACCACCAAACAAACTGCTGGGCTGGTTAACAATGCGGGACAGGGTTTCTAGGGGCTTGAGGGCAGCATTCACTGTATTGGCCATGTTGGGGCTTAACCAATAGAATAGGAATAGAACAAGTATTACTTACATATACTTATATATTACAAATTATGATTATTTTCAAAAACAATTTTCTATTTACAGTATATTAAAACATTCTACAAAGGCTATTTTGACTTTGAGATACTGTAGAACTACAAAACTGTTGCTATAGACTGTTGTCTCTGTGAAGCCACCATTTATTACCTATACATACCTGGACAAATCCAAGCTGTGAGGCACACGGGCTAAATCGTTAACCAGTCCTTTCTTGAGAAAAAGTCTTATGATATTATTCATGCCATTGTGTTGCGTCTTGGCTGCTGCTGTGCTATAGAAACTGGATGTGGAGGGGCATGACTCCATGATAGTGCTGATGATGCACATCACTGCCTGAAGCCTGTGAGACAAATCAACATTGGAAGTTTGCAACACCAATCAAGGGCTGTAATCACCCAAGTGTTCTTGTCGCTAATCCTGCTTACCTGGCATGTTTTTCAGCACCTTCTGTCATTCCTAAAGCCCGACTAAGGGCAGCCTTCACCTCATTAACCAGAGCCACCTGGGCATCGGTGCCAGTGCCTGCAGCTGCTAGGCTAGCAAGAAAAAGACGGGCCAAGGCCGGGGTGTCTTTGCCTTCTGCATTCTGGGTGTGAGGCAACAAGTGGTCCAGCACAAAGGCTAGTACGCTGCAATCCTGTTAGGATCAAGATGTAACAGGTGAAGAAAAGAAAGTTGAAGTTTTTAATGGAAAGACGATATAAAACATGGATTAAAATCAACAGAGCTTTGCACCCACCTCTTTAATAAGATCAGACTGTCCAGCAGTGTAGCAGTAAGAGGCAATTAGTGTGGCAATGCCAACATAGGAGCGCACCAGTTCAGCCAGCAGTCTCAGGATGGTGGAGGTAGGCATTAAAGGTTTGCTCGCCTTTACCTTTGCGGCTTTAGCCTCCTCTGAGCTGCTGCTCTTATCTCCCTCCTGCTCTTTCTTTTCTTCTCGCATCTCTTCAGGTGTGGAGGCTGGTAAAGTTCATGTATTAAAGACTCACATTTTATTCAAGTTTTTATTGCATAGTGAAATTACAACTGAATAGTCAAAGATCTGTATGATTATTAAAGACTGCTTTGTTTGACAAATAAAATAAATCCTCTCTCACCTTCTCCTTGTGGCGTGCCCGATTGGGATGACTCAGCCACAGCTCCATCAGCAGCAAAAACTTGAGCCTAAGAAAAAAAAAAAAGACACCCATGTTATTTGCCATGGCGTTAAAGCTATTTTAAATGCTACATATTTTCACAAAGGACTTCTCTATCAAGCTCACATTGATATGGAACGCAGATTGGGAGTCAAAGTCACTGCCCTGTCGGGTAAGACGGTACTGTTGGTAAACATCATCACCGACATCCTGTAACATCTGGCACAGGTCTTGACCACCGGGTACAGCTGCCACACGTTCTTCAGGGCGCTCAGCTTTAACAGACAATCAAAATGTTCAACTATGAAAGTAAAATGACAATGAAATAATAATAAAAAAAAAAATTATTGTACGTTCTTCTGGCGCATGGTAAGCAGCCAAGGCATTGAGCATGTCGTATATGACCTCCTTGATTGTTTCAGGAATAGACGGTAATGGAGACAATTTCAGAGGAGTTGTTTTCACCAGCTGCACAGCATTGGGCCCCTTAATTCGAAGATTTTCAAACTCGTCATCAGAGGCTATGGAAATAAACAAAACTAATTAAATGAATGCAGGGTTGCAAAATCGAAAACTACAACGAAAATTATTCACCTGTGCCAGCTCCACGGGGTGCCGGCAGGGCAATGCGGACACAATTGCTGGCAGTTTCAGCAAAGCACTCAGGGTTACGGCATGCAGCAGGGCCCAGGACACGCAGGATATAATTTATTTCCCTTGACCCAAGGCTGCCTGACACCACACCTGATGTGGTGCTACCTGCTCCACTAGTCACTGCAGATCTCACAACCTGTAGCAACAGATAGAGGAACTCAATTTATGGATACTCACATAATTTAGCTGCATTTGTAAAATTAATGCAGAGAATACTTTTTTGAATCAACTAAAACAATATTTTTCTTCTGAGGGGTGTTTAAACCAAATAGTGACTCAAACCTTTTCCATAGTGTGCCGAAGAGTAGCAGGATCTTCTATTATGTGTCTAAATAGCAGAGTAACAAGAGGTGTGAAGCCATTGAATCCAGAGGTCTGTGTCAGCCCAAGAATCATTCGAGTGCTCTTCAGATCAGCGAACATCATGGCATATTGGTGATTTCGTGTCAGTCGCAAACAGAGACGCAGTGTAGCGTGGAGGGTGTCTGGATCCACAGGGACACTGATCATGCTGACACAAGCACGGATGAGAACAGTGGTCATGTCCTCTGTTAGGCCATTTACAACAATATCTGAGCCTTGTGAGGAGTCAGACTCTTGTGAAGATGTGGGGCCAGAGGTTATCTCCTTTAGTTGGCTGGACGCATCCTTGGGAGTACTCATTTCCACTGCTGACCTAGAGTCTATATTAGTCTGAGTTTCTTCTGCTTTACACCTGTCCCCCTCTTCTCTCTCCAAGTCTGTTACACTTCCTGTCTTGGCAGGCTTGAGCAACCGTGGTACTCTCTGAACAGTCAACATCACGGGTCTTCGGTTACCAGTCTCTTCATTCACCTGCATCAATATAGTTGTAATTATAACCAATACAAAGCCAAATAAAAAGGGCATCCTTGATTTTCTTCTATAATGTGTGCTTGTGTATACCTGCACCATAGTGTTAAACTGAACTGTGTATCTTCTGCGTCCAGCTGTGAAGCGGACACTGCTCTCGCCAGCCCTCCATGCAGAATCGATAGTACTATTGTTGGAGGCGCTGTAACTGCACCAACGGCCAGAGCGGTCATCGAACCATCTCCAGTTATTCCCATTAGGCTGGAGATACTTAAGAGAATTCACAAAAGGTATTATTGGTACAACATTGCAGTTTATTCTGAAACAACTGCATAAAACCCAAAATTATAAAAACTCATCCATTTATCAAGTTGACATTTACCTTGTTCATCTGTGCTCTACGCTTTGACGACACCGCCATTTTCTCATAGAAGTCAATGATCAACAACACTGGTGTAATCCACCTGCAGACAGTGAATAGTAAATGTCAAAAAATATGGTCAAGAATCAGCATTGGTGTAAAGAATCACCACTGGTTTTTCAGTTGTTTTTTTGCATCACAAACAGGAGAGGAGTGAAGCCAAACTCACTTTGGTGTCTGTATGTCTTTCTGTTCTTTGGCTGCTTGGAGACATGGCTGTACCACCTCAAGTAGCTTAATCAGCAAATCCAGAATGCCACTGTTCTCTACAACTCTGGCAGACACCAGCTTCAGTTCCTTCACAGAAAACAAAACAAAAAATAGCTTTGCTTAGTGCACACAAACCATTGGTCTGCTGTAAAAACAATTTAGTTACCTCAAACAGCAATGTGAGCAGTAGAATTCGAGTTGCCAGCTTGGAGGCCTGAGGCAGTGTGGCCATCTGTTTTGTCCATTCAGACACTGTCTTTGTGTCGCTGGTGGTCAGAGGCACAGCTGCCTTGATCAAGACATCTGCTGCTTCCCACACCTACAACAGCATGCTTACACTTAAAATGGAACAGGACCAACCTATGGAGGTTTGAGCCTTTTAATGGCTAGTTTTTACGCAAGTATAAAATACAGATTCCAAACCACAACCCCATTTATGCCGATATTCTGGATAAGAAAACATCAAGCTTGAAATGACAGACCTGGTGGACAACCTGGCCAAGAATAAGATCTCTGTACTCAGGGCCACTCCTTTTGATTGCAGTCATCAGCAGGTCACAGAGCCGGTACACTGTGTCAGGCAGCTCATCCAGAAGGTGGAAGCAGCCAGGAAGCATGGAGTCCGTGAAGGCATGAAGCTCCTTGGGATCCAGGGGTTCAGCCTCCATGAAGCGCTCCAGGCAGCGGGCCTCCTCCTCCTCTGCTCGTTCCCTAGCTCTCCTATCCTCTTCCTCACGCCGACGTGCTGCTTCCTGAGGCAGAGATAACAACTCATCTAAAAGTTATTCATTTGTGACCTTTCCTCCAGCAACAGAAGGTCCAAGGCAGAAATTTGCTTTTGAATGCAGCAAGAACGCACCTCAGGAGAGTCGGAACGCTGCTCCATACTGACCTCCTGCCCAAGTGACATAGCAATGGCCCTCATCATCTGGTCCTCTTCAGACATAGAGAGGTCCTAGACAAAAAAAGGATAAGAGAAGTAGTAGCGCTAGCTTGAGTGATGATGATTTCATAAGAGGACAAAGTGTACATTATGTTGGAAAGCCTTACCCTCACTGCTCCCCCTAGGAGAGGAGGAGGGTGCGTAAGAAGATATTCTGTGGCCTGCTCCATGGTACTGGTGTTCAATAGGGCCTCCATGGCATGCTCTCTTGAGAAACCCATATCCATCAGCTGAAATACAAATAGTGTTTGTATAAAAAAAAAATTGTTCAGAAGGGGCAAAAGTATTTCTAAAATTGAACTACGATCGTCCCTCGCCACTTTGCAGTTCAATGATCGCTGTTTCTCGGTTGACTATGGCCTATTAGTAAAAAACTATTGAAAGACAAGTCATACGTAGTATTCTGGTATTTTACATTTGCATCACAAAAACGCCTCCTCGAAAAAATCAAGACCTCACAATCGCTAAGCATTACTTTCTCTCCCGTCGTATCACTGCACGTCCATTGTTGTGTATGTGTTCCACAGTGTTGCGCAGAAGCGAAGCGAGCGGTTTTCATCCGCTGTGGAACACATACTGCTGCCTCCTCCACTATTAGTACTGTATTTTCTGCCGCGGATCCTACTGCAACTGCCTCCATTTCTGTGGCTTGAGGTCACCAACAGATGGCCGGACATTCTCCTTCAGGATTTTTTGGTTAACAGCAGAATTCATGGTTCCATTTATCACAGCAAGTCTTCCAGGTCCTGAAGCAGCAAAACAGCCCCAGACCATCACACTACCACCACCATATTTTACTGTTGGTATGATGTTCTTTTTCTGAAACACGGCATTACTTTTACGCCAGCTGTCATGGGACACATACCCTCCAAAAAGTTTAACTTTTGTCTTGTCAGACCACAGAGTATTTTCCCAAAGATCTTGGGCATCATCAAGATGTTTTCTGGCAAAATTGAGATGAGCCTTAATGTTCTCCAGCTCAGCGCCGATGTCTGGTCGTCAAGGAGGTGCGGCGGCAGGAGCAGGTAGTGAGATGTGCAAAGGCTGTTCATCCTACGGACCACGCACAATGTTTTGCTGACACCCTCTAACCTCAACCAATGGTGTGGAGAAGATCCAACATGCCCCCTCTGTCCATCTCTAGCCAACCTGAAACACATTCTGGTTGGCTGCACGACAAGTCTGTTACAAGGCCGCTACGCCTGGCAACATTACCATGTCCTCAAGTGCCTTGCAGCTACTCTGGAGACCAGACGCACGAAGATCAATGCGCTGCCTCCTCCTCTACCACTCCATTCAACATCTGTAAGGGCGTTCATCAGAGAAGGTGCAACACCTACTGAAGTCCACACAACACGGACATCAGCCAGCTCGGTGGGGCATGCGACTGGAAGTTGGTGGCAGACCTGAACCATAAGCTCTGTTCTCCATCTGAGATTGCCATAACAAACCTCAGACCAGACCTCGTGCTCTGGTCCTCCACACTTCAGAGTTTACATCATTGAGCTCACTCTTCCCTAGGAGGACGCTGTTAAGGAGGCCTTCAAACGCAAGACCCTCAAGTACACAGAGCTGAAAAACGAGGATGGAGAGTCAAGGTTTGCGAAAAGGAAGTCGGATGCAGAGGCTTCACGGGCAAGTCTACAATCAGGGTGCTCAATGATCTGTGAATTCGAGGTCAAGCCCAATGCCAAACCATCAAAGCCCTCTCAGGAGCAGCATAGGAAGCTAGTCGGTGGCTCTGGGTAAAGAGGCGAGATATCTCCTGGGCCACAAAGTAACATCAGGAGGGTTGAAAGCAGAGGGGACACACCTGGGACAGCAGGTGTTGCCAATGAGCTCTTCGGAGGTGTCGTGGGCCATCATCGAAACACCTATTAAGGAGGGTGCCAACCTGACGACCCCAAGGAAGTGTGAAACCCACCCCCAACCACAAAGTCACCAAACCATATCACCACAGCTTTGAGATAACTGATGCATACATCGTTAACATTCATGCCCCAGTTGTCTATGTTCATTGGGGATTGATCCACCTAGTCCTAAAACAGAACTAAACTACTTTTTTTAAGCGTGGTTTTCATATTGGAACTCTGTCATGCAGGCTGCTTTTTGCGCAGTGTCTTTCTTATGGTGGAGTCATGAACACTGACCTTAACTGAGGCAAGTGAGGCCTTCTTTGGATGTTGTTTTTGCCATTTGTGGATAGAGACGGGTGGCTTGATATGGTGTGCATGCGTTAATTACGCTAAAGAATTTTAACATAATTAAATAAATTAGTTGCCGCTGTTAACGCTTATTTATGACAGCCCTAATATTAATACAAGGTTATACTGCAAAGTACATACATTTTGACTTTGTAGACTCAAGGGTTATCTTCCATTACATTTTCAAACCAACGCATTCTTTCGTAACACACAACCTTTTTATTTATATGGTGACCAAGATAGCAATAGCTAGTAACGTATTTTCACGACCACAAGGCGCACTTAAAAAGTCTTAAATTTTGTCCAAAATGGGCGGGGCGCCTTATAATGCGGAGCGCCGTATGTGTGTACCGAGTTCCAAAACCTGTAAGTGTTGCTGCGTGACTTTTATGAGCGCTCCGCTCGACTGACTGGGAGCCTGCCGACACGCTGCTTGTATAGAGGAAAGGAAAGGTGGACGTGACTGAGGACGCTAAAGGCACGCCCCAGTAGTTATATAAGTATATTTTTATTATGAAATGGCGCCATCTATCCATCCAACTACATCACCAACATGGACGACGTGCCGCTCACTTTCCACATCCTGGTGAACTACACTGTAGAGCAGACCAGCACGGTAGCGATACACACAACGCGACACGAGAAGTCGGCTTTTACTATTGTGCTTGGTTGCCATGGTAATGGACAGAAATTGCTACCTGTGGTAGACGCTGACGCTGCCTAAAGAAAAGTGTCCAGCCGGACCAAAGCGGCTGGAAGGAGAAAATGGCTGAGTGACGTGTACGGAAAGAAACCGGATGTTTTTTCACACGCGTCACCACAAATGAACCTGGAGCTTAACATAATTCCGGGAGGCTTGACGAGGGAACTCCAACCGCTGGACATCGGTGTAAACACGGCGTTTAAAGTTACGTTGCGAGCGCCGTGGGAGCGATAGATGACAGCTAGCAAACACTGGAATGCAGCGCCGTGCTAGTTTCGGCACAATTTGTGAATGGATGTAAACATGGCGTTTAAAGTTACATTGCGAGCGGCGTGGGAGCGATGGATGACAGCTAGCGAACACGCTTCAGTAACACTGGAATGCAGCGCCGTGCTAGTTTCGCCACAATTTGTGAATGGATGTAAACACGGCGTTTAAAGTTACGTTGCGAGCGGCGTGGGAGTGATGGATGACAGCTAGCGAACACAGCTTCACTAATGGATTGTGGATGCTTGGGCTAACGTGTCTGATCCACTGTTCGAGCTTTCACAAAAGCCAGCATCATTTCTGAGGCGCCGCACGGCAACGAGACCGACTGACAAAGACGACAGGGAACCTGGCGTGTTTGATGGAGAACTTGCCCCGCTCTTCATTTGGGATATAAAAGATGAGGACTTTGATGGATTTGTGAATTAGGATTTATCAAAAATAACGTGAGTACATTGTTAAATACTTCAATAAAGTACAACCCAACTCAGTTTTGCTCTCGCTGGCTTTTTAAAAACATACAATAGCAAGCATGCTAGCGTATTGTCGCGTCGTTCCCCGGCGTGCTTTGCGGTAGTGTTTTGGTGCGTCGCTGGGGAGCACTTCCTGTTCCCCAGCGTGCTTTGCGGTTGTGTTTTGGTACAAATACTCTTAAAGTTACATGTTTGAGCTACATAGTTGTTAGTTATTGTTCTGCAAAAATAGAGGTAATGTCTTGTCTGTGTTTGCGTTGCTGTGTGATGTTTTTAGCTGTGCACCATGACTTAGACTGTTGTGTTGAGTGATGACCATCCTGATTTCAAGTGGGCTTGTTAAGTCGGTATGTGTTACCATGCATACCTACGCCCAATAGCACGGTGCACCTTGTGTATGTGTTAAATACAAAAATAGCACTTGTAGCTGAGACTGCGCCTTTTAACACGGTGGGCTTTATGGTCGTGAAAATACGGTAAGTACTTCAAGTAATATATATATATATAACCAATACTTCAAGTAACCAACCTTTCAAGTAATATATATATATAACCAATACTTCAAGTAATATATATATATATATATATATAACCAACCTGTGTAAGGCTCGTGAAAATACGGTAAGTACTTCAAGTAATATATATATATATAACCAACCTGTGTAAGCTGAGCCTGGTTAACCTGGGGATCACGGCGTGTAGTGGAATTAGTCGCATCTTCAGCTGATCCTCCAGCCGGCCCTCCAGAAGTTGTTCCAGTGGCTGCTGGTGTCTCCCCGCTGGATGTAGATAATCCAGGGGCCCCACTTGGTGCCAGAGAACCGGACGGAGCCCCCTCGTCATCTGGACGCATTGTCCCCTCTCTCTCTTTGGCCAGGCGCTCCTGGATGACTGGCTCCCCCCGCAAAATGTGGCAAAGGATGGCCAGCATGGATTCAGCCATCCTGCCTCCGTAAACCTTCAGTGGCTTCCTGTTCCACAGACTGCGGATACAATTGAATGCAGCCTGTACATGCGAGAGCAAGAAGAAATTTTACAGTTACATAAGCATAATGGCTTCTTACTGCAGTGTCCAATTCTAATTTAGTGTGTCTATCAATTTTTCTTTGTCTATTTACATTACATTTCAAGTGACCCATATCTGATATCACAACTCACCTTCTGGGTAACTATGAGGAACCGAAGGGCACTGAACTGGGGCATGGTTGGAGTCACCCCAGGCATTTTAGCTGGCAGGGAGTGTGGGGAGTCCAGCACAGTGCTTGGATTCACCATTTTCTCGACCAGCATCAACCAAGCATCCAGGAACTCCCCTGTCCCATCTGGCAGCTCAGTATGCTCCAGACCCTCAGACACAGGAACCTTTCCACCCATTGACAGGGCCCAGTTGAATGTCCTACACAAATGTAAAACAACCAATGAAATCCACATTTTATTTGACAACACAATAAATTAACATTGTATGTAAAACTAGGGGTGTCACAAGATCTCGTGAGATTAAAATATGACAAGATTTCTGGTTCATCAAAAAAACTGTCTCGTGGGCACTAGACCTGGGACGATAAAAGAATAAATTAATCACACAATAAATGAAAATTAACTCGCTAATTTTGCCGGCCTCAACAATCGCCATGTGCATGTGTGTCTGTTTTTCTCGTCTCCCACCTCTACACAGGCAGGTAGAGAATTCACTCTGTGTATTGGTTTCAGCAATGGGGTGCGTTTGTTCCACAGAACAATGGCATGAACGGAGTGAGCCGTTTTGTCAGTCATACAGTCTCTTTGTTTCGGTGGGTGGTATTGTCATTTTTTCATTGTACTTCTCTTAAAAGTAATGTTAAAATAATAGACCCAATCTCGTGTATCATCTCATCTTGTGAACTGTTTCATGACACCCCTATCTATAAAGACAATTTAAACAAAAATTACTTACTCAAATAAGGCATCATGCCCACCAGAGCAAAAAAACTTCTGCAGCATGAGGTGGTAGGGGTACTTCCTTTCATCAAACAACATAGGTGACGTGAAGCCCACAGAGCAGATAAAGAAAGTGAGCCTGCAAGATGGGAGGCCACACCAACACTAATGTATGAAATACTCATACCCATATTTGAAAGCTACACATGACCAGTTGAAAAATATTCTTCTTACCTGAAGCGAGGGGTGGGTGTGTACGGTGGGGGAAGCCAACTCAGACCCTTGGTGAGGAGCTTGGTGAGGGCAGAAGCAGTGGCTCGGGCAGCAGGCGTGGGCGTAGTGCCTGTGCTTGTGGCATGGTGGGAGCGGCGTTGGCGCACTGGTGAGCCGACACACAACTTGACCAGTAGGCCAAAAAGCTCAGCAAGAGCCCTCCCTAGTCGAGATGATGCTGAAGGACAACGGTGTTTAAGTGAGACATTAAAGTTCAGCAGATGTAATACTTGATATCATAAAAATCAGCTCACCAGAGAGGAGGGGTTTAATCTGTTTAATGCGTGTGGCCATTGCTGGGGTGAGCTTGGACTTGGCTTTAGGGTCTGTTGAAGCGGGTTCATCCGTCTCCATGGGAGCCAAGCTATCCCCATCTAAACCCATGCCTTCCAATAGTCCGCCAGAAGAAGACTCTACAGGCCCCGCCTCTGAATCTGCTTGACAAAAGCACACAACGAGGATGACATGGTTGAAGGGTCTTCCTAAGATACATAGAAGAACCTGATTTAGGTATTGGAATTAAATGAATATATTACCAGTTCTCCTTGAGCCAGAGGTTGCTGTAGTTGAAGTACTACCAGACGGTTTCTCCTCTTTGGGTAACAATTTCTGCATGTCAGCTTGCCCAAACTCACAGCCTGGAGGTAGACTGGGGGGGGGATCAAGTGTTGGGAGGATAACAATGTATTACACTGTTCAAATAAAAGGGATCATTAACTGAAATTATACCTGTTAGGCGTGCAAAGGGAGAGCAGAACAGTACTCTCCCATACAAGTGAACAGTAGAGCTGACTCAGTTTGTTGAGAACACTCAAGCCCAACTGGGAGCCCCACTGATTAACTGAGATTGCCCTGATCTCACTCTGCTCAAAGATAGAAAAGACACATTTCGACATATGAATTTCAGAACATTACTGATCAAGTGAAAATCAGACATCGTTCTTGGCTATCTGCTGCAGCCTAAACAGAGCTGAGTAAACTGACAATAGAGTTTTGTAACTTTACCAGTATAGGAGTAAAAAGCTAATAATGAAATACACTCTAAAATCTCTACTTACCTGTCCTACTCGGCAAGTGTGGACAAACATTAGGATGTAGGCATGTGCTGCAGTAAGTGCATGTAGCAGTGGCGTGGCACGAGCCGACAACGTGGCATCCGTAACATGTCCAGCATTAGCCAGTTCTCTCAGAAGAACAGATCCACCGGGCACCTCAATTGGTCGATGTAGGGCCTCAAGAGACGTTAGAATAGTGTCCAGTTGGCACAGTCCCTCCTGAAGTACCTTAGGCTCATGTGAGAGAGTCTAAAAGAATGGGAGGCAGCAGCAGGAAGTATGCTCAGAGAATGCCAAGTGAAATATAGTTAAATTGTTGGAGACTGTTCCTGATGCTCACCAAAATGGACTTGCATACACCAGCAACAGCTTGGCAGGCAGCTGAAGTGGGAAAGTCTATGGGCAGGTTGGGCAGGCCCAGAATAGAGACCAGAGGTAGCAGGCCCTTCTGGTTCACAAACTCCTGACAGTGATCATCTGTGGTATTGTTGCTAAGTATGGATTCCACAAACTTCATCTGGAAAACAAGCGTCGCAAATAAGTGAACTCTGTTTTACAGCTGAAAAAGAAACTTGGAATTATGCTTAAGACTCAACACCCACCACATTCAAAATATAATCCATCAGAGGAATAGGTATCCGCTCCTCAGTGCCTACCACCCTGAAAGAAGGGACACAATTTAAATGACTAAAAAAAAACATGAATACAAACTGAAATTGAGCAAATCATTACAAAAAATGTCTATAAAAAGCTGTTGCCCAATTGTGATATAAACCCAGTGTCATACAGTTCAAGTGGCACTGACTGTCTGTTGCTCTCTGGTTCCCCCTGCTGCTGGCTAAACGTATGGAGGGCCTCTTCTTCCTCTTCATCCTCACTTGAAGCTTCTTCAGCAGCATGGCTGGATCGTGCTGGTGGTACAGCCACGGTACCATCAGCTTTCTGGATAGACGGTTTCTGGCAGACGTACTCAGGGGCTCGACCCAAATTGCAGATTTCCTCTAGTAACTACCACAACAATAAATGTTTAATTAGCTTGTCAAACCACAGGGTGATACAAGAAAGGATGCTTGATATTACCTTAATAATTGCAGTAGTGGCATCTGTCTTCAAAGTTGGTTGGTGTCTCATTAGCTCATCTACAGCACTTCCCAAATTGGATGCAGTGTCACCTGAAGGTGGACATCAAATGCATCACTAACTCAAGCATATAAAGGCATCTAAAACACACCGCAGTGGCAGTGGAGGGCAATTGACACGTCATTGCTGAATGTGCATAATTGTCCATAAGAAATTTGCATGTGATTGTAATGACGCTACAAAAATGAGTAAAAGCAAAACAAATATATTTAGAATGACAAGTGAACTTTCGTCTGTCACTTTTTTGTTGTTTTTTGTTTTAAATATCAAACAGGGAAAGGGCCCACACCAGCATCCGCTGCTCGTTGAGAAGAGCGATACGTGCTTTCATGTCAGTCTCTCCAAAAGTCGCTTCACTACATTTCTCGCTCATCGCAAACAGTATCTAGAGGGGTCTTACTACTAGTCACTAAGGTGGCAACACGGTTACCTTCTGCTCGGTCTTACTCTCTGGCATTCTCTGCGTATGGGGTGTTAAGAAGCAGCGTTACAATACATACCGCCGCCTACTGTACAGAGTTGCAACGACAGGCTACATATATTTCCCATCTCTGATTGTATCCACACTCATGACTCGAGGGTTAAGGTCTGTAGCTTCTTACAGACAGTTCCATTATAATGTGTTTGATCTAAGGTGAACAGATGGACCCAAATGTATTTGTGGCAGTCGCCACAAATAATTGAACGCATTGGAAACACTCCACAGCATACAGACCAACTCACCCAGTGGGTCGGAACTGCGTCGACGTCGCATGGCAGGTAAATAGTCAGGAGACAAGAGCACTTTGAAGAGGCGCTCAAAGGGCTGACACTGAACAAAGGAGTGGAGGCCTCTGGCATTCAGGCAGAGGGCACTGAACACATTAGGAAGAGACCCTAAGACCTCACGTGTGGCAGGAACCTGGATAAAAGAATACATTTAAAAAAACATAGTAAATTAGAACACAGTCACAGACACAAGTACTGTAGTCAAGTGTGATGTCATTATTGACGGCAATGAATAAAAATATACTACTACTGCAAATACTGACCAAACAAAAATACGAATATGACCTCTGCTGCCCTGCAATTTCAATAATCGCCAGACATAACCCTACTTACTTAGGGTTAGAGGAGGTATACACCACATCTGTCATCTTTTTAAAAATGCAGCTGTTTAGAACTGCTGTAAACTCACATCTTTGATGAGAAGTGCATGAAGCATAACATCAGTGAGACCGTTATCCTGCAGGGAGGAAAGCAGAGATGGCTCCTGGAACACAAACACCGTCACAACCTCGGTTGCTACAAACCCAAAAGAACAAGAGGGAAAAAAATATTATTGTTGTTGTCACAGCAAGCAGTAAATTGGAAACAGATACAATTACCTTTCTTAGAGGTTTTAAAATAGATTGAAGTTTGAACATGAACTTACCAAGAAGGAACAGTGAGGGTCCATAATATTCTGCATTACTGATGATGTGCTTGAGTGAGGTAGGCAAGGATCCATCCATTACTTGTAAACACAAAATTACAGTGACAGATATAAGCAACCAACAAACTTTTTCCTTAGACTTCATATACAGTCAAACCTCGGTTTTCCAATGCTTTAATTTGACAAATTTACAAAATTTTGCCTCGGTTCTCGTACACAGTCTTGGTTATTGTACAAAATTGTGTGTAAAATATGTTTCACCAGTGGTGTGCACTCAGAGCCGGCAAGGCCTTCTTGGCTGGCCTAACAATTACCAGAAGCACTGACCTACATATCAAACTTAAACTGTAGTATTTGTTCTATTAAATTATATAAATTTATTCCCAACAGTCTATCATCGTCATTTTGTAGCACGTTTCTTGGCTGCAGTGCTTCCAGATGTGCCATACTTTTGTAATCTGCCCAGGGCCTTAAGGCCCAGGGCAATTAGCAATGGGGCTGTTTTTTTTGTTTTTTAAGCAAACCATACTTCTGATTTGCGTAAAAGCCAGCTTGCAGGCCCCCTGTCCTGATTGGTTGATCAGAGCTAAACTGTTCTGCATGCTAAGTTACATCTACAATGGCTGACTGAAGAGAACTCTCTGGTGAGTGGATTAATTTTACCTAAACGTTTGTCATGTTATTAGATAAATATAGATTGAAGCACTGCTTCAGATTATGTTGCATTGCACAGTAGATGTTTGGTGTTGTCTGAACCTTTAATCATCGAGCGGTTCTATTTATGCTGGTCACCAAATTTACAAGCACCAGTACAACGATGAAAATTCATCACCAACGCCAAGTTATTAACAGTAATGTACTGTAAGTCTGGCATATTCGTGACTATGACTCCGAAGATAAAGGGACTTACTATCGGGGTAAAATACTGTGTGTGACTGCAATCTCACGGTGGCCGTAGTTATCTTAATGTGCTGGAGTTCCCTCCTCTCTGAACGCCTGTATGTCGTATCGCTAGAGAGGCTGTTGCTCTATACTGACGACTGGTGTGAAACCCTGCCGTGGAGCATATTTACTATCATTTTTGTACTGGTTTTTGAGACTGGCTCGCACGGTATCTGGTGAATAAAAATCTTGCCGGCCCACTGAAGGCCCAAGTACCAAATGTACCGCCTGCCACTGTATTTTTGGCACGTCAAATAACAATTGGACGAACTACTCCCAGCCTTGCTTGTTTATTCAGCCATGTTGGATCACACATACAACACCTAATCTCACAAATACTATGGTATCCTGTAATTCAATTGGCACACTCAAATGAGAATGTTACACAAACTGTATGGCGCATCAACAAGTTCCATCCTGGCAAAGAAAAAAAAAATCAAGGAATATAAAATGTTGCCAAAGGGGTAAAGGTGTTAAAGAAACAGATCAAGTGATTAGACGATGTTGGGAAGAACTTGTTTGTGTGGATTCCCTCCGCTTTCCCTTCCCCTCATCCCTCTCCTCACCATCTTCCCAACAAGAGTCTTCAGTCTTCAAGTGATGTTTAATGTCAATTTATCCATTTAATTATTTCACATTGTTTTCTGCATGTAAAACTATAATTATTCTCTGTAAAATGTATTTTTGTTAATTTTTGGTTGTCTGCAACCAATTAATTGGATTTACACTATTTCCTGGATTTACACTATTTCCTATGGGAAAAATGTATGTTTTCGTCAGACCCTTTCAAACAAATTAACAAAACATGAGGTAACGCTGTATTTTGTAAAGACAACACTTGTCTGTAACTCTCAGTGAAGAGGATGTAAATGACTCACCATGGCGGATGCCATCAGAAAAGGCAGGGTCTTGGATGGCTTTCTTCAAGAAATTGAGCATTGATTTTAACAGAGCTGCCCTTTGGGGAATACACTGCATACCTAGAGGAACAAGTAAATATTGTAATATAGTGATATTCTTTCAATAGAGTGTGTGTGCGTCTACCTGCACGAGGTGTGTTGGCAGTGTTGCTCTGTGCTCGCTGGTCCACCTCTGGTCTGGAACCAGAAGACGTTGACGGTCCAGGGCTGCTTTCCATGGCAACTTCTGATGCTGTTAATTATATGAGCTCAGCAAATTTCCAACAGATGTAATTTTTTACTATTAATCAGCGATGGCCGATATGGCCTAAATTCCATATTCTGATATATCCGAATTGCAGCGTCTTACAATTTATATAACAATACGTTGTTTGGCATATAAATCATTTTCAAACTTCAAAACAGGTTGCAAAGGTTCCTCCTGTGTTTGCTGATGTATTTAAAGTGTGCATTCCCAGTTTAGTTGCTCTGTGTATCTGTTGTATTATTCTCTCTCTAGACTCTTTAATCTTCTTGCTAATTTCCTGTTCATAGCTGGTTACTCTGCTGTAATGCATATCCAGCTAGATTTCTGTTAAATTGTACTAAGCACTTATTTTGTTTTCACTACTTTACATTCAAGCTTGCTTCATGGTTAGCATGGCTTCTTTCTTAGCTTAGCTGTGGTCCTCGTTGCTCTTCAGTGATAATTATACTTGTAAGAAATGTTTATTTGCCGCCATGGAGTTGAGCATTAGTAACATACAGTAGAAGAGCAACTCTGCACTGCTGAAGGACATACTTTAACCACCGTAGCTACACTGGCTCCATTACATTTACTTGGAGCCTGCTGCAGCTTTTCGGGGGGGGGGACATGGTTAGATTGTGTCATCAAATGCATTATCATGCTAGATTTAGACTTAAGACAGACTTTATTGATCCACAAGTGAAATTACTTGGTAGCTCAATAGTATAAGAAAAAGAAACACACTCCTACATAAAATGTAACACAATATGAATAAAATATATAAAATAGAAAGAATATGAAATATACAAGAATTGTATATTTCCAAAAAACAAAGTATAAATGAGTACAAGTAAATTTACACTATATAGAAAAAGAGGGCAGAAAACAGACTAAAATTAAAAAATTAAAATCTCTATCGTAGGCCAAACTTAAATAGTTTCTATTGCACAACCCTAATATACATCATGAATGCCCTGAGCTACTATGATTGATTTACACTCATGTTAGAAAATAAAAACTATTTATGTGTCAAGGAAAAGTTGACTTACTCTCCATGTCTGTGTCCATGTCCTCAGACTCCACAGCAGCGCTTGGCCTCTGGATCTTTGGCTTGATGACAAATGGGCACTCTTTCCTCGACAGGTCCACCTCATGCTTCATGTGTAAAATGCAGGATATGAAACTGGGTTAATATGAATATTTGGAAGAGGAGGCAATATTTCTATATGTAAGAAACGGGGGTCGGGGGAAGGCCAACCTCCAGCCTGCAGATGAAAATGGAAAGGCCGCTGTGGGACTGGAAGGCAGCCATGTCAAGGTTGGTGATGAGATCTACAACCCGAACTGCTCTTGTAACAAAGGTGATCTGGTCCTGCTCATCACCCAGAAATTTGATCACCTGCAAAAAGCATGCTATGAAATGAAGAAAACGGCTTTGATAACAGGTGTAGGTACGCAAGAGCAGTGTATACCTTTAAGAGGGCTTCCATCATTCCACAGGAGACAAGGGCTTCACCTCCAGCATCATAGCTGGCCAAATGATAGAGAAAGGAGAAGAGTGCAGTGGCAAACTGGTGTGGGTAAGGCTCCATCAATGGATCTAGAAAAGGTAGGTTGAAAATTAAAGTAGTATTAAAGTAGTATTAAAGTATTCTTTGTATGAGATTCCAAACCACCCGCTATCAAAAAGGACACTAACCAATCATTGCTTGTATACAGTTGCGAACCAACACAGGCAAGAAGCCATGGTAGGAAGCAGTGCCAGTGCAGTCAATGATGTTGGAAAGCTTGGGTGTCCTCTCCAAGTGGACAATGGAAGTTAAAGTGCGCAGAGATGCTGCCTTGATATCCTGAAGCACAATGATGTGTTTCAAACAAAGGTTTTAACTTTTCAGTGCCTGCATATTTTGCAGTATGTGATGAGGTGGGGAAATTGTGACATAACAGAGAAAGGCATTTATCACTTACCACTAGTTGTTTGTCTGTAATTTGTAATACATCCACCAACTCCTCTATTAAGCCATTATAAAGAATACTATTGGTGGACTCTTGAAGTGCATTTGAATACACTGCAAAGACATAAAAAGCCATTAGCCTTTATAACTTTAGGTCTCTTTAGACAATCTGAATTGGGTAGCTTCAACTCACCCAATATAGAGATGGCATGCAGTCTGGCCTGCACAGCCTGCAGTCTCTTCTTGTGATTTGAAAAGCCATGAGCCAGTCGAATGTGTGTGAAAAGTAGGGTCTGCTTATCTTTCGGGATGTTGTACATCACTGTGAGCGACTCCATGATCTCAGATGGACTGTCTGAAATCTGGAAAAAACAAAAAACACAAAAATGTTAAAAATGAAGCACTCCAATAGTCATTACTCCAGCGGTGATACGGCCATTCTGGCACATACCTTGTCAAGTTGTTCAATATGAATATAATGTAGTGTGTTACTGCTCGTCTGCTGGAGATAGTTAAAATTAAAATAAATAACATAATGCACAATTTATATGGAAAGAAAACATACTGAAAAAAAAACAAAAAAAAAGAATTGTCTTTACCTTCCTCTCAACTTTGACCTCAGGACCGGGTTCAGCATAAAACTCAAAGTGCAGTGTGGTAGCACTGGGAGGGTACTTCTGAAGAAAGGACATTGCAGCTTAATATGACATTTATTTATGAAGGCAGAATCATTAAGCCAGTGTGTCCAAAGTGCAGTCCAGGAACATTAGCGGCCCACAGCTAGTTTTTCTTTGGCCTGTGACTTCTTCTCATCTTATATTAAAATTATATTAAACATGGCCCACATCAGAACATTACAAAGGATAAGATGTTAGGGCTACACTGAAATAAAAAAAATATATAAAACGGTTAAATGTTATCAGACAATAAAAGCTACCACTAATGCAAACATCCCAAAGCAGATAAGGATTTTTACAGGTTACAGGTTTTACAGGTTATTTAACATTTTAGAATGTCTTCAACTACTTTGGATTGATTTTTGTGTGTTTAATTAACAAAACAGGTAATATGTAGTAGATTCTTACCGTCATAAGGAGATCTCTACAGCACTCAGCTAGGCCAAAGCCATTCTCCTTTCCACCCCAGCTCTATAGAAGTTAACAGACACACTAAACAATGCATATTTTTCTTTTGAGGGACAGATGGAAGTACCTCGTTAACAAAACATTAACTCAACCTCAGCCAGATGTTGCAGACGGGCCAGTAGAGGTGTTCTTTTGTCAGATCCTAGTCTTGTGATGTAGTTGGAACGCTTACTGAACACATAGAGCAGGTTCAGGACAGACAGGACCACTTGCATGTCACATGATGCCAACAATGTTGTTAAGTGCTGCAAAGGCGAGAACAAACAAAATATGTTTTCGTTGTTAGTGTGCTGCTGTAGATATTGTGACAATTGCATGTTTCAGAATAACCATGGTATTTATTTTAAGTATATCAAGTTAATCCTACCTCTATGGAGCTATAAAGGTGCCTGGAGAAGCTGTACTCAATGAGCAAAGCTGTGAAGTTGAGCACTGCCAAAAGTAGGGCTTTGAGCTGTCCGTTGTCTGGCCGGTCACACACCAACAGCCATGACATATTCTCCACTGTCTGGCCTGCATCACACAGAATGCCATCGAAGCGGTCCAGCAGATCCACCCAGTGGTACAACTCACACTATTAAGAACAAACCAAAATGAGTTTGCAAGTATTTTCTGACTTCCTCTAAGCAACAATCTTTTACTTCAGTAAGCTGATCAAATTAAACAATTTTGAAAAAAAAAAACCATCGCTATCGAGTGCAAAATGACCGCACTCTGTCAAATTAATGGAATGCAACTGGCCTTTGAGTTTCCAAAGTTCAGCTTGTTTGGGGCTTACCTTGCCAATATTCCAGGTCTTTATGTGCTGTAGTTCAACAAGCAGCTGCTCATCGCTGCATGCTTTCAGCTTCTCTATTAGGATCCTACAGTCAGCGGGCTGTAGGTTTAGAAGATGCACAAATTTAAAAACAGCACATAGTTCACTTTTGCTTCTTTTGTGAATAGAATAATATGCTTAGTGGCAACATGAGATGCCAGGTTCTTGTCTACACCTGCTAAGAATGTTTATCTCAGTATGGAAATTGAGAATGGCTGATAGAGATGCTCTTTTGTTTCCAAAGAATAGACAACGTGCGGTAGGTCATAACCTTCAACGGCTGAGAACTCATGTTCAATAAAACAAAATAAAAAAATTTAAGCTTGGAGCTAATAAATTTATGACTTTACATTTCAAACATGCAGACATGTATGCATTGCATCTACATTTCATAAGTAGCTATTTGGACTTGAAATATATCACTTGTTACATTACGTAACTCAGTGCCGATATTTAAGCTTTACTTATGGTCAGCACTAGTGTGGCTAAAAATAATGATATAGGAATTATTAAGCATACTCACAGCTTCAGTAGGGGTTTTCTTTAACTTGCTTCGGTCCACCTTCATGGTTGCTAATCTGTTTGAAGCTCCTGTCGAAAAGTGCTCCTATTAGTAAAACCATGTCCGATATTTCAGTTCAATGGTAAGGATGAAATTGATTAATAGCAGAAGACGATGAGATATACGTACAGAAAATGATTTGGCAATACCCACTTAGCGGCATGTTTCAGTCACTTCATCTGGAAAGAGAAACCAAAATAAGAACATTGTGCTGCTGCTTCAAACTCCAATGTTACTTAGTCTACAAAAGCATCAAGTCAGACAGAAATGCTATGAAAATTATAGTATTTTAGGTTCAGAATTTGTATTAAATATTGTCAAACAAGTGAGCAAGTCAGGAGTTATCTTGAATGTTTACCAAACACTCAACTATTATGCCTCATAAAAGGGCTGGGTTTGAGAGTACTTCCAGAAAAAATGTGTGGTAGTTAACAAAACATCATAAAAATCAGAAGTCACCTAGCAATGACTATTCATCACAAAGCAAACTCAAGAGTGCGCATTAGCCAGTGAGTAGCCAGAAACACACGGCGCCCAGTAAATAAAATCAACCATTGATCTCGAGGTTATGGTGTGTATTGCCGTTTCCTGTGGTAAGAAACTAAAAAGAGCATAAATCGCTACCCCTTTTTTTTTACCACGACAATTGGAAAACACTGACAGCTTAAAGTTAGAGCTAGCGGGCTGGCTAGCTCGTTAGCATGCTAACAGCACTGCTAATAGCAGCGTGATGTTATTTGCCAACTGTTAACAGTTAGTGAACGTATATGCCTCATACACTGTGGTTGCAAATAGCTTTGCAACCGTTCTTGGTAGAAGAATCGGTACATATTGGGGGAAAGATACCAGGAACAATAAAGCGAAGGGAAACATTTGCTGCGAAGTTGGCGTTAGCCTGTGCCGCTTTTAAGTATGACAAGACACACTGTTCAAAGCCTTAAAGTATCACCAGTTGTATTACAAGTCGGCTTAATCACACGAAAGACAAGTGTGTACTAAGAAGCACACATCTTGGACTAAGGTTTGCCAAAACATTTCCGTTTTAACCATCTGAGTCATAGCTGTCAATCCACAACTATGAGATTCACCATACTGTCCTGACCTGACTCTGTACCAATTTAGGTCGGGGCTGCACGGGCCTCTAAAGAAACCCGCAGTTCCTCCTCGTCCCGTCTCACCTCACCTCGCCTCATGGTAACAACTACACAGCAAACAACACTCGGGGTAGCCGCGACGATTACATGCGTGTAAGTCAAATAACTGCAGCGATGTAACGTGTTTCCCAAGGCTCAGCTTCTTACCCTGACTCATCAGACAGTCGTAGCACACGCTAGCTTGTAAGCTAGCTGCGGTTAGTTGTTAGCAAGAGCAAATGCATAATAACTTGCTGAATCATTGTCGGACGGGACTAACGTGACACCGCGAGGTGGGCTTCTAGGTTAACGTTCGGGAGGAAAAATAAATTAGCGAAGAGGTTTAGGGCTCAGCAAAGAACCGTGATCGTTCGTACGATGTATGATTTTTTTTTTTTACACGAGTGACGTTGCCCGCGCGTGTACACAGCACATATGCACTAGCGTTTGAGCCGGGACTCTAGAGTAGTGTGCAAAAAGTCACCAGTGCTAACAGGGGAATGCCAAGCCTCACATTATTGGAACCCATTTCCATAGAAACTGCGATGCTGTAAACCCCAACCACAATATTTCTATGCATATTATTATAGAATCTCCATGCATACTACAGGAGATTTGCTGTAATCTCCAACAAAAAGGAAAACTGCACTCTTTTGTCATTTTGCCCCTCATCCACAATCGTTATGTCAGACATGAACACACGTCTCTCTTTTCTGTGCCTTCAAAAGATAGAAAAACAGCTAAGAGGAGGTAGCTAATTAATGCAGTAATGGAATGAAAATATTCTGCCGATAAAGCCTTCTGAAAAAAAAAACTCCAAAACGACAACAATGCACCATTTACATAATATGACCTGCATATTAACCAAGCTACAGCAACATTGATATTGTAGGTGCTAATGCTGAGTAACCACTTTTCTGGTGTATTGACACCTCGCCACCCCACACCCACCGGCTAGTGACTAACTTCACCACACAGCACAGGTGGATTGGCCATCGGGAGTACCGGGAGTTTTTCCCATGGGCTGACCAAAAAAATGGTCCGATGGACAGACGTTTCTTTACTTGTGATGCTTCGGGGGGGAAAAAAGTCTAAAAAATGTTGTCAATAATATTGATTGACAATAATTTGTTGGACAATTATAGTCCAGCAAAATGTATAGTGACAGGCCTAGTCCCGACTTCTCTTCGAGCCAAGCCAGGTAAGAAAGAGGGAGATGAAAGTAAACAAAAAGTCAAAAACCCAGAAGACTGGGGAAAAGCGTGCAAAGATGGCACTAAGTAAATACACAGTTTTCTACTAGATATATCCTGTGAATCTTAGAACATGGGTTTTCATGAAAAATTTCAAGGCTAGCAAAATAGCGATCACTGCTCCTCCGTCTTGTATTTTGCAGTCAGTGTCAGTAAGTAAATCCATTTTTCCCCACTACTATTTAGGCCTGTCACAATAAAAAATGTTGCTTGTCGATAAATTGTCCTACAAATTGTCAATAATGGACATTTTTGAGAAATTTATTTTCAATAATTATATGGCATAACAATGCAAGTACATCTTATCAAAAGCAATAAACTTTAATTTCTCAAGAGTATTTAACATTGTAATTGGAATGTCAAGTATTATTCCTTAACAGGAAGGCTTAACATATAGCGAACAAAACTAAGTGTACACCATTTTGTTTATATTTACTTTGCCGACGCCTCAGTAAGCATTGACTGTCGGGATGAAGGCTCTGTTGTCCGCGGCACCACCAGCGGTAGTTTTCTTCCCCCAATTGGGAAAACTGTCATGTCGGTCGTCTGTGTTCATGCACTCACCTTGTGTGTGTACATTATTTTGCATTTTGTTTATATTTACTTTGCAGACGCCTCAGTATGTGTTGACTGTCGGGACAAAGGCTCCGCTGCCCGCTGCATCTCCAGCGGTAGTTTTTTTTCCCCAGTTGGGAAAACTGTCTGTGTTGGTCGTCGGTGGTCATGCGCTCACCTTGTTCATTCTGTTTAAAACCGAAATATTCCCACACTGGGGCTGTGGCATTCGGCTTAGAAACAATCGCTTCTGTGCCTTCATTCATGTTAGCGTACGCTGGCTTACGAGGCTAACTTGCTGCTAACACTCTGTAACTACTCACTAGTAGCCCCGCCTCCACAAAGCGGCTGAATGAGAAGAGGGTTCACTCGCTTCGTTCATTCCACTACAGAACCAATGCGCACAGACAGATGCAGAGTGAACCCTGTCATCCACCTGTGTGGTTTAGAGAGACAAGGAAATGTAACAAGCAAAGCATGCACATGTCAATTTATCGAGACCGGCATAATGATCGACTTCGTTTTTTTTATCGTTTGATTGATTTTTCAATGATCGTGACAGGCTTACTACTATATATTCTACAAATCATAGAATATGGGTTTTCATGCCAATTTTCAAGTGCAACTGAAGAGCAACTGCTGGTCAATTGTCTTGTATCTTGCAGTCGATCTGTCAGTGTCAATTCCTGCTACTTAAACAACATATCTGTTGTGGCCGTTTTTTTGTGTGTGTTATATCATACTCAACATGCGCAGCACAGTATCAGTGAAAGTTACTGTTGTGAGCATTTCACTTCACTTTGCAATACGTCCATGGCTGTGTGTGGTGGAGTCTGCTCCTCGATGTAACATCACAGCCAAGATGGTGGCAGTTCGGAAAACTTGGTGGGGGGTGTTAGAAAATCACAATTTCATTCGAATTTTATATTAGCAGATGACAGCAGTATGACAAAAATTATTTCCTAAAACTTCTACCAAAACTTTTTGGTGACATGAGCACTTCAAATTGCTGTACATTACTAGGCCTATCGTACAGTGCTTGGGCGCTCTTCACAAGTAAAGTCCGGCGTGTTTGGCTACTGTGAGTGCTCTACTGTAATCCATGCTCAAGTTTGGTACACTGGCATGATTGGGCATGGCAAGATTGCATGAACACATGCAACGTAGCCGAGTCACAGAATGACTGTAACGCAGTTGCTCCTTGCAAGATAACCAACAATTCATACTAGAAAGGACTCAAAATAATCGAACAGGTAAAACCCACAGTATACTCACTCACCACAGTCTATAGACAGGTGTGTAATAAAGATGCACCACATAATGTGATTGATTGTGCCTCTCCAAATAACTGACAGCCACCACTTTCCACAGTAAAAATTAAACAGCATGACTTTGAAGACAGTGAAATAAATTGCAGTAATACAGCAGTATAGAAGTGATGGCAAAAGCAAATAGGCGGAAGCACAAATGCTCAGTGTGAGGCCATGCCAGCAGGGCCCAGAACAGGGAGGGAAAAAACATTCAGAAGAATATGAGGGCTAATAATTATGTCATATTTTTTTTGTCTTTTTTTGCAGTTTCAGTATTCGTTCATCTACTTCAACTTATACAAGTAGTTTACGGTGGAGTTTAACAAGGAAGTCCTGCTATATGCAGCGTGGAGCATTCTGGAGCAAATGTTGCTGAATAAGGATGCTCCGATCAGAGTATTATGTTGCCAATAACAAATTTTGCTGGACAATTATTGTCGATAATCGATATAGACGTTTTCTGAGACAATTTTATCATTAATTATATGGCATAATAATGCAAATACATCATCAATACATCTTCTACGCTGCTTATCCTCACTAGAGTCGTGGGTATGCTGGAGCCTATCCAAGCTGACTTCGGGTACACCCTGGACTATCGCCAGCCAATCGCAGGTCACATATAGACAAACAACCATTCACACTCACATTCATACCTATGGACAATTTAGAGTCTCCATTGAACCTAACAAGCATGTTTTTGGAATGTGGGAGGAAAACGGAGTACCTGGAGAAAACCCAAGCACGCACGGGGAGAACATGCAAACTCCACACAGAGATGCCCCACGGAGATCCGAACGCAGATCTT
The DNA here is from genome assembly GCF_027744805.1 of Dunckerocampus dactyliophorus. Taxonomy (NCBI): domain Eukaryota; kingdom Metazoa; phylum Chordata; class Actinopteri; order Syngnathiformes; family Syngnathidae; genus Dunckerocampus; species Dunckerocampus dactyliophorus. The sequence goes on along the minus strand of NC_072819.1, from coordinate 31,363,128 downwards.
CCCAATCTCCTGAGTGTGTGGCCAACATGCTAACCACTAGGCCACCGTGCGGCCCGCAAGTACATCATATCAAACTTTTGAGTATTTAACATTGCAAGTGGAATGTCAAGAGCTTTTAAATAACATTGCAGATGCAATTGTAATAGCTTTATTAATGTAAGGTCTTTTTATGACACTCATTTTATTACCACTATTAGACAGGATGTGTGGCACTCCTATTTTGAAGGCCGGAAGTGTGAATTGTGATGTGTGTTGAAAACGTTTTGACTATGGCTGTGAGATAGCCATCGAGTGCTTCTTGAAGCCCGTGGCTGTTGTCCCAGTTTCACACACAACCTGAACGAAGTCAGCGGCCAAACTAAAACGCTGGGTTACATTAACAAGCACTAAAGCACAACTCATACAGCCTGAACCTGCCGCTGTGAGCGGTCCGCTGGGGAAATATATCCAAAAAAACTTCACCAATGTGCAGAGTGAACCCTCTTGTCATCCAGGCTGTGAGGTAAAAAGAGAGGAGACAGAAAAACAAAACACGCATGCACAGGCCTATCCATGAGCAAGATCGGCAGATACCGATACAGATCACATGGATTAACTGTAGTTTTCAATTAATTTATGTGTGCTATTGGCCAGGTGCGCCCTTAGGGCGGGAAAATTCGACAATTTCAACGGCCCCTGGCAAATATGTAGTTATTAAAATGTAGTTTGTTTTTTTTTCTGTACCTTAATGTTTGTGACACAATCTTTGTTTTATTTCATACAAACCTGAATTTAATTTGATGTATGTTTTGGAGTAATATGAACACATGGGAAAGAAATTGTTCAATAATATTTTTTTTAATTCTAGATAAAAAAAAAAGTAACAGAATAAAATAATTCCAATATTTTTATTAAATAGAAATCTGTCCTACTTAACTTAACCTTTTAAAGCGCCAAAGTGCTAAAGACTTTGAAGCCCGGTGTGCGTGCAGCAGCACGTCCACTCGCCATGCCAGTCCACACACAGCATACTTGAGCCGATGCTTTGCTAAACCGTGTTCGGGGTAGCACGTGGGGATGTGGTGGGTTGTCAAAACACCGCTAATATTGAGAGGGTTAGCGGGAATGTAAAAAAATAAATAAAAAAGCAGAAATAGCAGCATACGTCGTACCATCTGCGCGAGACTCCTCGGCAAAAAATACACTAATAGATATGACCTGAGAATACAATGACCTGGATGAATGAGAATATTCACAGGCATAATAGATAGATAGCTAGATACTTTATATCAATCAGTGTAATAATAGCAGTAATAATGGCGAAGGTAGCAGTGGTGTTCAAGATCCCACTGTAAATGACGATGATGATGGCTGGGTTTGCTTGAGAGATGAGGAAGAGTATCACAAGTGGATCAGACATTTTGATGAGCCGGTATCGTGGAGACAGGGATCTTACGTCATAATATGTACATTAGATGAGTAAATTTACTCCCCTCACAAACTTTGGGTCATACTGATGATTTTTCTAATTTACAGTATGCCTTTATCTCTAACCATTTTCAAGCTACAACTTATTGAAATAGTAATGTAATAAAATGTAATAATGTAATAAAAACTGGAAAAAAAAACTCTGCCGCCTAAAGGGTTAAAATAGTATAAATTCAGTGTCCAGGTTGCAGGGGTCTCCAACTTTATTCTCTATTAGAGCTGTGAACTAGTTGTGTTTTATTTATGACTGGCAACATTTAAATTGTACACTACTTTATTTAAAAGCAGACCTCCACTCAAACAGTGTGGCCATTTGTCATGATATAAAAAGGTATGAAGTCTGAATTCAACAGTTATAAAACTACTAAGAGTTGAAGCTAGGCCTGTCACGATAAATTTTGCTGGACGATAATTGTCCCACAAATTATTGCCGGTAAATAATATTGTCAACATTATTTTGAGACATTTTTTTTCATTAATGTAGTGATCATATATGGCATAATAATGCGAGTACACCGTATCAAAAGCAACTTTAATTTCTCAAGAGTATTTAACATTGTAATTGTGTAATTGTCAATGTCAAGAGCTTTTAAATAAAATAAATTAAACAAACAACATAAATGAAACCACAAAGACAGATGAAAATAAAATGGACTCAGTCTCTTTTAGCAAAAATTGCATAGAAAAAATGACATAAAAATCACAATTACTGATTTTGAATCACTGTCACTTTGGTTGTCGGGAGATTGACAAAAAAGAAAAACTGAGAAATAACCCGGAAATACTCTGAAGTTCACAGTGTGTGTCAATGCAGACGTCAGCTTATTTGCAAATACACTTCCTTGATAGACTTTTAGCAACGTTATGTGTGGAATACGTTGTTTACGTTTAATGTGGTGTGACGTTTTGTCGGCGTTTGTACATGTTTTGTATGCAGCAAAATGCGTTTGGCGCACAATGAGGTGTTATACTTCGGGAATCACGGCAGCTGAAACATAAGTTCCACCATTTTGTATTATTTATTTCATTGTCTTTGTCACAAAGTTCTTCATGTCACAAAATAACGGTGCGCAAACGGGCAGAAATTGACATCAGATCGTGTTTTATACACAACAGGCACGAAGAAAGTATTCACTGTGTTCATTCCGCTATAGCACCAACGCACCCAGGTGTTGAGACAGATGCACAGAGTGAAACCTCTTGTCATCCAGCCTGTTTGGTAGAGAGAGAGGAGGAAAACAAACACGCATGCACGTCAATATATCGAGGCCAGCAAAAGTATCGACTTCATTTTTATTTATCGTGCGATTAATTGATTATCATGACAGGCCTACATAGCAAAAAGGCGTCACATTTTAAGTGGTGAAGTGAAACCATATGTTACAAATAAACATTGAAGTCAACAACGATTTATCCATCATTGCATGAAAACATCATGCTGTTATTGACTTAAGAACATTTGTGGAAAGTGTTGCTATTTTACTTGACACTGATGGATTTGTCATTTATCACAAACACTATTACGCACCAGTGTAGTATCCAGAATAAAAGACACATGAAAAACAACGCAGCGCTTGAATATTTCATCATGTAATTTCATAATCATGATCATATGATGTGTTAATAATTAATATTAATTATAACAAATATCAAGTTGTCAAATAATTCTACAGGGTTTAAGTTTACAAGACAGAGCTAAAAGTCAGACTCCCTTTTCTTTGGACAGTTTAGCAAAGTAAAATAAATCAAAGGATGTCATCAATAGAAATATTTAGTATTTACCACGGCCTTTATTTGTGTGGATAATGTCAGGGCAGTGTGCGTAAACTTACTCTTTCCTTTTCCACAAATGGGCTTTTCTTTTGTTGCATTAGCTCCTCATAAAATAATTATACTATACTAGCGCTAGGCGATTAATTGAAAAATTACCAAAACAGACATTTAGAGCTTCTAATCAACGTATAACTGCCATGGTGGTTATTTCGGCCTTTTAGTTGTAGTTACACAACAGGCCGCCAGGGGATGCAAAGCATCAAGGCTGCCAGAACACCGACAGAAGTACACACGTGACACTATCCCATCCAGTCTGACTGCTACACTACGTGGAAAAAGAATCAAACCGCGGCACATTCGTAAAGTCCATGGAGTCGACAGTATAAAGCGAGCAGCTTGTTCCCAACAGGAATTCCGTGTCAGTTGTTTGGACACACTTTGGCTTCGAAGGGGATGACGTCGACCAAAAAGTGAAAGTGCAAACACTGCAGAAAAATAGTTTGTGTCCAAAGGTAAGGTCAGTTTTTATTTATTTTATTCTGTATGAGGATATATATTTTGTTTGCAAGAAACACATTTTTTTCTCCTTTTTTAGGAAAATCAAATGAAAATTTCTTTTCCACACAAGACTTTCATTCTAGTTGTGTTTTCAGTTCCATTGTTTCGATGAATAACCCTCAATTGTTCATCTGTGCATATTCATTTCACTCGTTTCAAAATTATACAAATATTTGCAGAATAGTCAGTGGGATAATCGGACATTAACGGAAATCGAGGTTCAATTAATGGTGATGTTGATTTTTGCCAAAATCGCCTAGCCCTATAATACAGTATACCTAATATTTTGATGGTGTTAATGTCATCATTATGTTAAATGGGGTGCAACGATACACAAAATTCACAGTTCGGTTTGGCTCGATACGTTTGTGTTACGGTTCAATATTTTTTCGATGAAAAAAATAAATTACCTTGCCTTTTTTAGTTAGCATTTTATTGAAATTGCCAATATTTGTCACATTTTTCAACATTTTCAGCATGGTATGAATGTGGATCTCAGTGGCTCTGTGCTTGACAATGCAACCTAAACCAGAGTAGTAGATTGCAGATATACTGAGCTTTCAGCACAGAGCGGCGTCAGAAGTTGATAAAATGAATATGAAACTGCGTATTGTTCAATACAGGGGTCACGGTTCGTTATGCATGTGTATTGAACGGTTCGATACAGATACACACGTATTGTTACACCCCTACAGATCATCACAAAAAATTTACTATTTGTCAATGACAACACAACTGAACACAAAATGCAGTTTTTAAATGAAACTTTTTTTATTATTTAGGGGAGAAAAAAAAAACTAAACCTACATCACCCTTTGTTAAAACATAACTGAGATTAATTGAAATCTATCAGTCTGGAAAAGGTTATAAAGCCATTTCTAAAGCTTTGGGACTCCAGCGAACCACAGTGAGAGCCATTATCCACAAATGGTGAAAGCATGGAACAGTGGTGAAGATTCCCATGAGTGGCCGGCCAACCAAAATGACCCCAAGAGCGCAGCAATGACTCATCCAAGAGGTCACAAAAGACCCTACAACAGCATCCAAAGACCTGCTGACCACACTTGTATCTGTTAAGGTTGGTGTACATGACTTCACCATAAGAAAGACACGAGGCAAAAACGGCCTGCATGCCCGAGTTACAAGACGAAAACCACTGCTGAACAAAAATAACATTAAGGCTCATCTCAATTTTTCCAGAAAACATTTTGATGATCCCCAAGACCTGTGGCAAAATACTCTGTGGACTGACAAGACAAAAGTGGAACTTTTTGGAAGGTGTGTGTCCCCCATTACATCTGGCGCAAAAGTAACACGCATTTCAGAAAAAGAACAACATACCAACAGTAAAATATGGTGGTGGTACTATGAGGGTCTGGGGCTGTTTTGCTGCTTCAGGACTCGGAAGACTTGCTGTGATAAATGGAACCATGGCTTCTGCTGGCTACCAAAAAATCCTGAAGGAGAATGTCCGGCCATTTGTTCATGACCTCAAGCTAAAACCAACTTGGGTTCTGCAGGAGAACAATAATTCACAACACACCAACAAGTCCACCTCTGAAAGGCTGAAGAAAAACAAAATGAAGACTTTGGAGTGGCCTTGTCAAAGTCCTGACCTGAATCCTATTGAGATGCTGTGGCATGACCTTAAAAAGATGGTTCATGCTTAAAAACTGAATTGGCTGAATTGTGTGGGCCAAAATTCCTCCACAGTGCTGTAAGAGACTCATTGCAAGTTATCGCAAACGCTTGATTGCAGTTGTAACTGCTAAGGGTGGCCCAACCGGTTATTAGGTTGAGGAGGCAATCATTTTTTCCACACAGGGCCATGTAGGTTGGGATTTTTTTTCTCCCTTAATAATAAAAGTTTACATTTAAAAACTGCATTTTGTGTTCAGTTGTGTTGTCATTGACTAATATTTAAATTTGTTTGATGTAGGGCTGGTTGATATAGACCATATAGGCCATTCTCTTCTTGAAATATATAAAAAGTTAAATATAATCTGTTTTATAACAAACCTTTAGCTATGCTCAAATCCTCAGCTACTAACAAAAGAACAAAATGTGAAGGAGTGCCCGGTTTCAGAGGAAATTTTAAAATTTCAAAAATACTTTGAATTAACAGTAGTATTTTTTTAGGTAAACATTTTTGGAAGACACAAGCATGTCCTTATATTGTGCGAGGAATACCAACCTGTCAAGTGTATCAGGCTTCACAACTGTCTGTCTAACTTCCTTGTATTTGTGGTAGAGCTTGTCGTGCTAAATAATTGTGACTGCGAAGCTCGCTGGACATCGCAAGTCCATCATTTCCAGCAGGCTTTTAACCTGTTTTTTTCCCCACTGTTGCAACGGGGACCGTATCTTAGCAATGATAGGACAAAAATTTTGTTAAAAAAAAAAAAAAAAAGATATACCGCCTACTTTGTTGACCTGAAACATTTAAGTTGGACAAACATACAAAAAAAAAAGAAATCAGGAAGAAATCCGTCTGGAATTACAGCAATTAATTTGACATAACTTCATCCTCGTTTTAAGTGCGTCCACCTTTAAACAGATTTTGCTAAGATTATATTCATCAAAAATGTGGTATCATTTAGGAAAAATGTAGAAACATGCTCACTAAAAATGTAAATGTGGGCCTTGATATCGAACTATTTTTTCCCCCCCAGTTTTGCCTCCGTTTGCCCTGCTGCATTCACAGCGATGACAGCGGACATGTTGTCACTCAGTCTTTGTTTTATTTGTTATGCTACTGTTGTGTCTTCCAAATATGACACTTTTTCCAGTATTTCCACCTCTATTTCCGTTAAAGTCCGCTTCTTCATCCTCGTACTCTTCCCACCAGTCATGATTACAATGCAATCAAGGTTTTTTAAATGGATGCCACATTCATGAGGCACAGGCATTGACCTTCTATGGGGAAGTGGAGGCGTGGAAACTTTAGGTGGACTTGCGTACACATACATCTCAAGGTGGAATCTATAAACCACAAATTGCATGAATGTGTGCATACGCCACTTTTTATAGGTCTGAATATTGTTGTCCGTACGCACACTTTGGGTTTCTGGCGTATGGAGACTTTTAGTCAAACTTCCGCGCACATTTTTACTGTATAGATGCGGCCCCAGGACATTGTGAGAAGCAAACTATAATTTTTTTGTACATTTAACATATTCTTGCTACATTGGTGCTAGGTGTAAAACGATTCCTAATCTGATTTATTTTCTTCAAGGAATCGTAATGCGCTGACATCACCCATGCAGAAGAAGTAGTAGTTGTTGTTGTTGTTGTTTATCGAAGGAGCGGGAAGATAAAAGAGGGGAGAGAAAATGACAAGGCAATGAAAGAGACGGAAAACAACAGAAAATGTGGAAACCGTGGGAGCACTAACACCTTAACGTGTATCTGTTGTAACGAGGCACTTACATACCACAATAACGCATTTTCGATGTTGCATCATCGCCGAAGACACTCAGAATGGAGCAGAAGACCCGAGCCCAGACAAGGTCAAATTAATATACCGCAAATCAATTACATGACCATTAATGTACCTTACTAACATAACATTAGCCGTGTGGAGAGCTACCTTTCACTGTCTGACTGTAAAATGGTTGGCTACTTTATTACGATGGTAACGGGACTTCATACAGGGTTTATTCCATCTGCAAAAAGACAGCGCTCTGAGTTAAGAAGATGGAAAATAAAAACATTATAGCCTACTAATCAGTCATTTCTAGAAGACAATACTGTGTAATGCAACACAAGCAAGTGTGTGTTTCACTCTCTTGGTTGATGGATAGAATATAATTTGCTCCACTACAAATGGTGTCTTCATTTTAGTTTTAACGCTGCACAAAAGCGCAAAATCTTTTAAAAAAATGTGTGTTATTTCTAGTCAGCCGGTCTAAGTTCAGGGTTCATAAATGCATAGCCATCAATATATGTAATATGTAATTTTGTCTTAATGTCAATTAATTACTTATTATTATTTATATGTACTTCTATTATTATTATTTCTCTCCTTTTCCCTTATCATTACAGCCTCGGATGGATACATGTTCCTACAAAGCACCATTGTGTAGTACTCAGAAAGCAGCTGAGCTAACATATAGCATGTTAATCACGATAGTCCAAGACATGCGCTCACTGAGCATGGTGGATAAATACCATTTGTTCCTATGTAAAATAGGAATCGAATTGTTAATTCTCTAAACAAAGACACCAATTAGTTGTTCATTATTAAGTGCAATGTCTTATTTTCTCTGTGTATCAATTGTTCTTTAAACAAGCAAAACAGGTTTTATCCAATTACTCGATTAATTGAGGAAATGTTCAGAATACCTGGTTACTAAAATATTTGATAGCCGCCCTAATTGGCGCCATTATTCAATTCTGAAAAAGAACTGCCTTGCTAATATCTTCAGGAATACTTTGTAACATGTAACATATTTTACGTGGCATAATGTCTATTAATCACAGTGTGTGGTCATTTCATATGCAAATTCAATACTATTGAGAAGACATTAGCCCTGTAATTTAATAGCCAAACTCTTTTATTGGAAGCTCTTAGTGATCATGCTGTACATTTATAGCTATTATTAGAATAGTTGTAGCAGGATGTAGCAGTACATACCAGAAACTGCTTTGGTTCAATAACCCCACCACTCTTTTCACTGGCATGCTTTGGAGTTTGTTTCAGTGTCTACAAAGATGAAATGTTGCCTTTAGTCATGACAGGAAAGAACAATTCAATTATCTTTTCCTTTTTTGCTTGCTCTAGAGCAGAGGTGTCAAACTCGTGCCAGTGAGGGCCGAGATACTACGGGCTTTCTTTCCAGCCGGTCACAAAAGCAGGTGATTTTAATGATAACCACCTCCGTCAGCTTGAGGGAAGGAGATCATCAATTAAATCACCTGCTGGAGAGGCTGGTTGGAGAGAAAACCTGCAGTGTCTCGGCCCTCCATTGACACATGTGATTTACAGTGAGAATACAACACATCGAAAGCAAGACAATAACATGAGTATAAATAATAATAAATCTTTGGTCCCATAATGTTTTGGACAACTGGAGACAAGTCTGAAGTGCAGGCAGGCAGACCAGTTCATACCACATAGCCTTCCACAGTAAAACAACACTGTTGCAACACATGGGCAATGTGGTTTGACTACAAAAAGTAGGATGCCCCTTTATTGTCATGGTAACAGCATATGTTCATCTAAACAATGTGTTTCCCATTCCAATCCTGCCAACTTCTAATAACTGACCAGTTTACTAATGGAATTTTTCACAGTTCTCTGGCATCATATTCACTGACTTTTCCCCTTGTGTCAGAGACACCGTTTGAATACAGCAAATGTCATATATTCAATACAATATCTGATTTATTAATGAACAATTGGACGAAGGACTGTGTGGTTAAGGCGTCGTACCTAAGAGTGAGAGTTTTTTTGGTTGACAAGAACTTTTACATACATCTGTGAGTACCTTTCCTTTTGATGATGTAGAGGTCGCATATACGTGACCCAAATGTTCAAACTGCAGCAGCATTGGATACATATCAAATTTATATCCACATACGAAAGAGGCCTTGGTCGCATTTGAAAAAAAAAACGAATTGTACTATTCACACTGACATGAAAAAAATCAGATACAGGTTACATATAAGCAAAAATAAGTGAAAATAACTTGCAGTGCTAACGTAGCGTTGGGTACTCATTGACATGTCAACGTTATCCCTTGCCACTGACTTAAAATATGAGGTGTATTCAACAATCAGTACCTACACATGTACATTGACGTGCACTGTGTTTCTTACAATTATTAATTCTACAACTAACAGTGCTTATCGGAACTATTTTTCGAATACGACATAAAAAACAACATTAATATTGCTATCCGCTACAGTCACAGGGAAATGAGAAATAGTACACATGAAAGCCCACAATTACATTTGAGTTTACGTAATATGAATGCAGTAGTTTATTCAATCCCAATTTACCAAAGAGTGAAAAACAGTCACGTTGTCCGGTAACACTCGGGTGTAATGGTTATCAAATATATCGTTCCATTTAGGTTAACGAAACATATGTTTTTATCTTAAGATATTGCCAATCACCTCGGCTCTAATTAACGTTTAAGATTGAATGCCAGCGATCGCAGATTACTAAAAGTCAAATTAGCATTCTGGTACATATCTGAACATATGATCTTAACATGCTCAGCCACTGGCCATCTGTCCTTTTAAGGAAAGCGAGCGAATACGAACCTGAAAAAGTCTTCTTGTATGTCTTAACGGGAGTGCAGTGATCGTCATTTGGTAGTTTGTATTTCTACCTAGCCTTCTAGCTAGCTAGCTAGCTAGCTAGCTAGCTAAGATAGCAATGAGAGCCCCGCACAATGCTGTATGAGTGGATAATGGCTAAATAAAAAATGGCGGTTTAGACCCTAGGACCACAATGTAGCTCTTAAAACAACATGTGGCCTCAGCAATGGACCATTTGTGAGTTTCTCAATGCAGTTTTGATATGCTGAATGTATGTCGCTAGCTACTTAATAACCAATGGGGACACGACAGAATAATCATTTGCGCTTACCTCGAATGCGTGTTACATTCACTTCTCCATCTTGAACTAACGAGTGGGAGGGCAAGACAAGATCTCGCGAGAATAGCCGCTGATGCGTCGACCAGGGGCACGCCCATGTTCAAACAGTGCAAACAAGTAAACTTGTTTAATACTGTTTATATTAAGTCCTAGTAAACGGTATACACAACTGAGTGTGCATTATAAGAACATATTCATTAATAACCTAATGCTTAAATGGACACTATGGTGGGTTCATGGTTTAGCTCTTCTGCCCCAAAATGTGGTGATCCTGGTTTGAATCTCTGTAGGGAACATCTACAGCAGGGTTCACCAACGTTTTTCCTTGTGAGAGCTACTTTTACAAAATGAAAATGGCCAAGAGATACTCATTTTTGTAACATTTATTTTCAGACCCAAACCCAAACAAAGCAAATATGCTTGTTTTACCAGAACATTAACAAAATGCTGGTGTCCACAACTCACATTTGGTATTTCAGAATGCATTTCTTTCTACTGTTCTTTTATTATTAACTGAAAACCTGAATGAAAAGCAGGCTTGCCGGCACCTCATGTGGTCGTGGGGGGCTACCTGGTGCCCGCGTTGGTGACCCCTGATCTACAGTATGTGTGATGCAGCGTTGTCTCTGTGTGTGCAGGGTTTTCTCCAGTTAGTTCTTCACGGCAATCATTCAGTCAGTTCTGTGCATTGCCATCACTGTCTGGTTTGGATCGGCAACCAAACAGAACAGAAACAGACTACTCCTTTTGGACATGTGGAACTGTTAAAGAATGATTCATGAGATGTATTCCATTGTAACCTTCATGTTCAAATAAACTAAACCAAACCAAACCAAACCAAACAAAGGACCATAAAATCTGCAGAAGAAATAACTGGAGCCAACCTTCCCGCCATATGTGACCTGTATCGTCCAGGGCCAGGAAGCGGGCAGGGAACATCACTGCAGACCCCTCACACTCCGGACACAAACTGTTCAAACTCTTCCCCTCAGGTAGGCGCTACAGAGCACTGTATGCCAAAACTTCCATGGAGAGAGACAGTTTTTTTCCCCCACGTGGTCACTTTGATCAACACTTAATCACTAGGGGTGTAACAATTCGTTTTAATGACGATAATGCGATTTGTGGTTGCCGATACGATTCAAGGACTATATTGGTTCATTTAGGTTGATACAATCCGAAACGATTCAGTAACTTTAAATAGATTCAGTAACTTTTTAGCCAAAAAATTAAACAACCAGTGTGACTGTGAAATAAATACCTGGATACTGGACAGTGCAGGTGACGTTTCCTCGATTCCCGCTGTTTTTTGTAAGGGAATCAGGTATAAATTATTACGAATGCTCACTGACATATCTAAGAATAAATTCTCAATGAGTACAAGACATTAGTTAAAACGTCCTTACTTTGCATATTGGAGTTTCGAATAAGGACTGATGAGTTAAATGTGAATACTGAATGAAGTCAATGAACTGACCAAATGAAGAAGCGAATCAACTGTATTTCACAGGTCCACTACAACTCCCATGACCACCATACACCCGGAAAACAATGACATCACAGAAAGGCATACTTAACAAGTAACCTTTAACGTCTCTATCATTTAACGTGCTGAAAAACACACATCCATTTAAAGCCTGCCGCGCTTAATGCTTTATTTCATAGTATCGATTCAATCGATTGATTACCTTTTAAACGATGTTAGATCAATATATGTCGTCCGGAATGGAAACTTGCTGAACACAGATCGATGTAGTTGGATCGTAGGACAAAAAAAACAATCGATGCATCGATGTAGTGGATGAATCGTTACACCGCTATTAATCAAACACCCACTTACTTTAATTGCACTGCCATTGTATTACTATCCCTTTTGCACATCCCAATCTTACTTTTTATTTAATTATTTATTAAGCGTCTGTGTATGTACAGTGAGAGTTCATTTAACCCAAGTCAAATTCCTTGTTTGTGTAAGCATAGTTAGCTAATGATTTTATTTGAATTTGGAATCTATTCCTGTGAGATCCAAAGAACAGTGAAGCAAGCCATCCTTCGGCTGAAAAATCAAAACAAAACCATCAACGAGACAGCAAAAATATTCCAGCCAAATCAACTGTAACATTCTTATAAAGAACGTACCAGTGAGCTCTGCAACACCAAAAGACCAGGAAGACCACAGGAAACAACTGTGGTGGATGACTGAGGGATTCTTCCCTGGTAAAGAAAAACACCTTCATAACAGTTGGACAGATCATGAACACTCTTCAGGACACAGGTGTCTGCATGTCAAAGTCAACAATCAAGAGAAGACTTCATCAGAGCGAATACAGGGGGTTCACCGCAAGATGTAAACCATTGGTGAGCCTCAAAAACAGGAAGGCAAGATTAGAGTTTACAACAAAAAAAGCCTTTACAGTTCTGGAACAACATCCTATCGACAGGAGAGACAAAGATCAACTTGTACCAGAGTGATGGGAAGCAACATGCATGAAGACCGAAAGGACCCGCTAATGATAAAACATACCACCTCATCACTGAAGAATGGTGGTGGTGGTGGTAGTGTCATGGCGTGGGCATGTATGGCTGCCACTGGAACTGGTTCCCTTATTGGTGATGTGACTGCTGACAAAAGCAGCAGGATGAAGTCCGAAGTGTTTTGGGCGACATCTACTCATATTCAGCCAAATACTTGAGAACTCATTGGACGGCACTTCATAGTGCGAATGGACAATGATCCGAAGCATACTATACTGCAAAAAGCAACCAAAGAGTTTTTAAAGGCAAAGAAGTAGAATGTTATGCAATGGCCAGGTCACTTCACCCGACCTGAATTCCATTCATTTCATTTGCTGAAAATAAAATCGAATGGAAAATGCCGCAAGAACAAGCAGGAACTGAAGATAGTTGAAGTAGAGGCCTGGTGGAGCACCAGCGACGAAACCCAGCGTCTGGTGATGTCTATGCTTTGTCTGCGGCAAAAGCATTGCAACGAAGAATTAAAAATTTAAAGTTTGATTTAGGATTGCAAATTCATTCCATTACTTTTGGTCCCTTGAAAAGCGGGAGGCACATATACAAACTACTGTAATTCCTACACCGTTCATCTGAATAGGATGTAAATAACATCAAATTAAAGCTGAAAGTCTGCAGTTAATGTACATCTTGTTTCATTTCAAATCAATTGTGGTGGTGTTTTGATCCAAAAAATGAGAATTGTGTCACTGTCTGTATAGACCTGACTGTATGTGTCTAGTGATTGGTGAGTGACCAATCCAGGGTTTATCCTGCCCCTTCCCCAAAGTCAGCTTGGACAGTCTCCAGCTTGCCCACAACCCTAACTGGGATGTAAATGGATGAATGTAAAATAATACAAAATAGTACAAAAACTCAGTAAGTGTAATGGTAGTATGTACTATGGACACCTAAAGTGCATCAATAAGAAATTAAAGTATTAAAAAAAAAAAAAAAAAAAGTACTGTAATTTCTGGTGTATAAACCGCTACTTTTTTCTTAAACTTTTAACCCTGAGGCTTATACAGTGGTGCAGCAAATTTATGAGTAATTTCTAATTTCTTGACATCTCCTTTACTTCAGAACTACTATTAATTGTTTAAATACTGTGCTGCTCACAAGTCAGAGAGGAATCGGTAGCATTTTCTTTGGCAGGAGCCAATCATGGGCTATCCCAAAGGAGACTGTACTTCCTGAGAAGACTGAGGAAATTTGGCATGTCCACCACAATCCTTAGTTGCTTCTATAGATGCACTATCGAAAGTGTCCTTACCGCCTCCACCACTGTTTGGTACGGTAACTGTACAACACGTGATAGGAAGGCACTCCAGCGGGTGATCAAGACCTCACAGAACATTGTTGGGGCAGCCCTCCCCTCACTGCAAGACATTTATAAATCTAGAGTCCTACGCAGAACACACAACCTCATCAAGGACAGCACACATCCACAACACTCACTATTCACACTCCTACCGTCAGGCAGACGCTACAGGAGTTTGAAGTCCAGGACCACAAGGCTGGCAAACAGCTTTTACCCACAGGCCATCAGGCTCCTCAACGAAGCACTCGCACACGCCGCACGCAACACACGCACACACTCATAGCACTTTATTTATTTATTTATTTGTATTATTTACTTGTATTAATGTCTCGTCTGTTGTTGTTGCTTAATTTATTGGTATATATGTTTATGTGTTTATGTTTCTTATGTTCTTATTCTTTCATTTGTTTTCTTTCTTTTCTTGGGAGAATGAACAGAATAAGATTTTCATTGCATGGTATAACTGCTGTTGTACTATGCACATGACAATAAAACTCTCTTGAATCTTGAATCAGTGCACTCACGATGAGCATGTCAAACCATATGAAATCGCTGGTCATTATCAGTGTAACAGCCTGACTCACGGTGTCATCTTACAAAGAATGGTAAACTCATCACCCAGCAATTTAACAATTAAAAGGCATACCTAAGAAATATACAAACAAGTACCAATCCGAGTTCAAAAGAAAAAAAAGACTATTTAAAATGTTTTCCAATAATGCATTGTGTCCAAGCAAAGTTTTCATTGGTGCCTGCAGGCATGCTGCAATGATGTCAGCCTCCCTCTGGGCTCTGCCTCCCTCTGGTGGACAGAGGCAGCATTGCGGTGCCTTTCATCCGTTTTCTATGCTGCTTGACCTCAAATGAAACTCTTTGCTCAGATGCAATGCATTATGAGGAAAACCTTCAAATAGGTTTTCATTTTAATAGATACTTGTTTGTATATTTCTTAGGTATACCATTTGTACCTTTTGAGGGTTAAGTTGCTGTGTGATGAGGTTAGCGTTCTTTGTAAAATGACACCGTGAGTCAGACTGTTATGAGTAATGACCTCCTGAAATTTCCAATGGGTTGACAAGCTCGTCATAAGTCTTTTCATAGCTCATGATTGGCTCCTGTCAAAGAGCTGCCTAGTCCTCATGGACATCATGTTGTGGTTTGCATATGTACAAATCTGGTTTTTCCTCTAAATTTGGTGGGTGTGGCTTATACACCGGAATTTACGGTAAATGTGTACAACGTCCTTATTCAACAATAATGACTTTCAAAAACACAGTCCAACTTGTCCCTAACAAGTTCCCCAACAGACTTGAATACACAAAATTAATGACGTTATATTTGGAAAAAAAAGAAGTTATATTTTCTGTTTCAGGTCGTACTTAAAACACGTTGAAACAAGTTTGTACACAAAACCAAAAGTGAATATGATGATTAATATTAAACTAAACAAAATTAGCTTCTGTAACTAGTACACTTCAAATGCTATACAGCCAAGACAACATGACTAAACTGCATACAAATGTAAAAAAGAACTATTTAAAATTTTACAAATACAGCAATGTATCATGTAAAATGATAAGAAAGGGTTCAACATTTGTTACTATATAAAAAAAAATACAGCATATATTTACATTTTGACTGAAATGCTGATTTCACGTTTTTTCCCCACACGTTACACATCAACATGTCTGCCGAAATTCTGTTCCTAGTACATTCTGTGGAATGAATGCTGAAGCCTAGCAAGAATTACAGTTGATATAAAAAGAAAAACATACAAAGAAAATCACATTCATCTAAAAGCAAAGAAAAAAATTCAGAACTTTTATTTAAAACATAGTAAAAAGACCTGTATAACTTAGCTAAAGGACAAATTGATTTTTGGTAATTTACCTTCAATCACAAAGAGCATAAAGGCATCATAGGGATCAGCTGAGGAGATTAAGTCTTCCAAGAACATACCGTACTGTAAAATTTGTTATGTTTTCATGAGACAAAGATGTAACTTTTTTTTTTTACATAATTCCAAACATACAGTAAAAGGTACTGCACAAAAATGTAACTGGCCATCCAGAGCCCAGACACTAAGTGCAACCTAAAATTTACCATGCAAATAATCAAAAATATTTAATGTTGTAATAAAACACTTTTTTTTTCTTTTTTACAAAATATTAGCTTCAGATGGGCTGTTAGTTTTAATATTTTCCCCCAATAAAGGATTTATTTTTCAACTAATTGTTATCCAGGTATTTTTAAGTTTTACATAAAAGTTATTTATCACATTTTTTAAGATAAATCTTTATATATCCACTGTAAGTCTCTATCTTGTTTGCTCATTCAGTCTCGCTATATAAATTACAAATAATACATATTTACAATTAAAACTAATTTAACAAATACAAAAAGAATTCCAACAAAATAATTGTTAAAAAAAACTATTTGCAATGTGGTTGAAATTTTCAGTAGGGACCAAGACAAACAGGTGCTAAGAACATAACAAAATAGGCTACAAGATGACAAAATGTTGCCTTTTAAAATAAATAAAACTATAATAAATACAATTGTACATTGTCAATTGTTGCATCAGTTTACTACTTTAATTTGTGGAACAATCTATAGATTAAACAAGCAACAGTGAATTCACACACGTTGCGTCCGGACAATATACAGTGATTTTTTTTTGCAAACCTGTGTAAAGACTGATGTTTTTAAAAGGACATTACAAATAAATTGAGGTAAAAATTAGGTTAAAAAACAGTTCAACACTACTATCATAATTGTGTCTGACAAAGAAATTGTCTTCTGTCTCTTTTAAAACTGAAATCCCCACCCCCCCCACTCAGCGATAGCAAAATAACCATCGTTTATACAGACAGACATTAGTTACTTAAAAAAGTTAAATATCCATACTTTTCATCGTCCCATACTTCTGTAATTTTTGTCTACTTGAAGTGGTCTTTGTAAGCAGTGGTGTGCTGCTGAAACGTTTATGCAAAAAACAAATAGTGGAGTGCCAAATCAAGCTACTACATAGTAACAATTGCAGGGAAAGAGATGGTCGAACTAACAAATTGAGACATTAGTAAACAACTTCTGGAATATAAAATATAGATTACTATCGCTACCTCCTTCAATACTATTTTCACAAGACATTTATTCAAACTTAGGTCTTCAGCCATATGCACAGACTCACTCACAACAGAAGTTTGCCGTTGCGGTGAATTTTCAAAATTTTTCCAAGTCTCTGTTTTGCTGTTGCAAGTCCCTTCTTTGGACGTCTCCCTAAATGTCAAAGATAAAACAGCAATCATGAGAAAAGAGATATGGAATTGTGCCGTTTTAACTGTTTCTGCTTACCTTGACCGACTCCTGATATGCCTTGACTGGCTAGCCCTGATGGTGATGCACCAGAGTGCGAGCTGTTGTTTTGCGGAGACAAGGAAGGTCGGCGTGAAGTGAGGAATACCCCAGGGGCCATAGCTCCGCCCCCCCTAGGGCCGCCAGGGCCAAAAGGTCCCGGTCCTGCTGTGTATTCATGGTCAAGTAGGCTGGCGGAATAGTAATCCATCCTCCTGTCTGGGCTGAAGTCTGGTGCAGACTCTGGAACGTGTGGTGGGGAGGGTGGCGATACCTCTGTCTGGACAGGGGGAGGGCTTGCTACAGGAATAGGAGGACGCACCTTTTTGGTGTATTTCCTTTTGGCAGGTTTTTGCTGCTCCTGAGTTATAGGCAAAATAAAATATGTTGTTATTCTTTAATAGCTATAAAATATGTGAGTGCTCCGCAATCTTCACAGGGTTATTTAATTGATATATTGCTACCCCACTCACCTGCTGTGCTAGCTTGGCTGCAGCTGCTGCTAAGCCTGTTTCTACAGATGCCACTCTCGCCCCTTCTCTGGCTGGTCGATCCTGTTTTGGAAGGGTTGGCATCACCCGAGCTGTAAATGCAGACAGAATGACAGAGTTTTAGAAGCTACAGGATTATAATGTAAAGTAGGTCATAAACTTTGCATTTACCTTTTGGGCTCCAAGGTGTGTCATCCCAGTTTTTCTTCCGCTTCATCTTAGCCTTGATAGCATGGTCCTCTTCATCAGACTCCAAGGACGGGTAAACTGAAAACAGCAGCCACTCAATCAACAATGCTATCACTCTAGTGGTAGTAAATGTTAATTATTTAGTCTTTTGCTCACCATAGTCTGAATCTTTAAAACAGGTTCCCAGAGTTTCCTGCTCATCTGGACTGTCTTCGTCGCTAAGGTGCCGAGCTGGCCGCTTAATGGGCCTTTTACCAGGCCGCTGGATGACACTTTTTTTCTCAGTAGTCTTTTTGACCCCCCCAGTCACCCACACAGCCCTGCCACCTTTCTCCTTCACTACCCCTAAGCCCTCAGTCAGGCCTCCAGAGATGGACATGGGTGAGGAAGAGGAGGATGATGATGAAGAGGAGGAAGGTGGGTTAGCCATGGACAGCATGCCCTGGATGGCATCACGAGTACTGGGAGAGGCTGGGGCTTCCTCACTGAGAACATAGGAGAGCAAGATAAGGCGGTGCTGTTTATTTAAACAAGCTTAAAACATAGTGAGACCTAGTCCATATTAATGATAAAAAGCATTCAATAAAGCATTCCAACCTGAGTGCAGAGGAGTCCAAGCCTGCCACCTGCTTGCTGGCCTTCAGTAAGTCCAGAATGCCCCCTGCACCACCCTTCACGCCATGAGCAGCCAGTGCCTCTTCATCTGTGGTGTAATCCTCCTAAACACAAACAAGCAATGATTGATAATTGACACACATTTATAGTTGTAAATTTAGTTCTGGGCCATTTAGCAAACTTTAAGCCTTAATAATATAGCACGTTGGCCAACACAGTAACAGCTTGGAGATCGGGAAGACCTGGGTTCGATTCTCCCCTGGGCTCGATTCTCCCCTGGGCATTTCTGTGTGGAGTTTGCATGTTCTCCCCGTGTGTGCGTGGGTTTTCTCCGGGTACTCCGGCTTCCTCCCACATTCCAAAAACATGCAGGTGAGGTTAATTGGCGACTCTAAATTGCCCATAGGTATGAATGTGAGTGTGAATGGTTGTTTGTCTATATGTGCCCTGCGATTGGCTGGCGACCAGTCCAGGGTTTACCCCGCCTGTCGCCCGAAGTCAGCTGGGATAGGCTCCAGCATACCCCCGCGACCCTAATGAGGAAGAAGCGGTATAGAAAATGGATAGATGGATGGATGGATATAGATGGGGGGAAAAAACATCTTAACTCACAAGACGAGACGATGCACGAGATTGGGTCCACGAGAACGAGACGAGATTTTCAACATTAACATTTTTTGAGACCAAAGTTTAATAGCTCAAGCATTAATAGTTCCATCTTATAGCTGAACAGTGCCAGCTTATTGTTTTAGTCTTATCTATGTGTCGTGTCTATTTACATCAGGGCTGCCCAGCTGTCCTTTGATATTTATAATTTAATGATAGTTTTTATTTAGTGTTTTTATAGTTTTTAGTCTCAACGTTTTAGCATTTTCTAGTTACAGTGTGCCTTTTTGCTCTATTTGTCCCTGGGTTTTTGTTTATTTTATTTCTTCAATGAGCCACATTCCACAGATGGACCCTACACCATACTTTGGATACTAGGGGTGCAACAATATGAAAAATTCACGGTTCGGTTCAGTTCCATATGTTTGTGTTACAGTTGGATTTTTTTCAATACAAAAAATAAATTACCTTGCCGTTCTTAATTTGAATTTTATTGAAATTGCCAACATTTTTCAGGTTTCTCATTTTCAGCATGGTATGAATGTGGAAGGCGGATCTCAGTGGTTCTGTGCTTGACAATGCAACCTAAGCCAGAGTAGTTGATCGCAGATACACTGAGCTTTCAGCATCGAGCTTTCCTCTGGTTGGGTTGCATTGACTGTGGAGGTTTTAGAACTTTCAAAGCAGCATTGCCTGTCACGATAATCAATAAATGAATTAACCACACAATAAATAAAAACAAACTTAAAAATTTTGCCGGCCTCGATATATTGCCATGTGCATGTGTGTGTGTATTCCTCCTCTCCCTCTACCAAACAGGCTGGATGATGAGAGGTTTCACTCTGTGTATCCGTCTCAACACCTGGGTGCATTCGTTCTATAGCGGCGTGAACCGAGTGAGTGAACCCTCCTGTCAGTCATTCTGTCTCCTTGTCCCAGTAGGGGGTGGTGGGGCGCTAGTGAGTGCACATACAGAGTGCTGCAAGTGAGTGTCATGAGGAGTAACATGCAAGCAAACACAAAATGGGTGATTCTCCTGAAAGGGGTACCAGCGAATGAGAGCATTCACAGGCGTACCACTGTTGTGTATGTGATGAAGATGGCTGTGACCCTCGCATCTTAATCCACTGTGGAACACATGCGTAAACAAGATGGCCGCGACGCTCGCTGCGGATGCATCTTCATTACATACACAACAATGGACAGCCGATAGCGCGCATTAATACGACGTCAGACAAAGTAAAGCCGAGCAATATGTGAGGTCTGATTTTTTGGAGGCATTTTTGTCATGCAAATGTATTACTCTTTTGAATGCATATTGTTTTGAGAAGCCAAACTCTTTACTTAAGTGGCCCCACCAACTAACAGGAACTACGTTTCTCATCACCAAAATCCGATCAGAACTGGGCTCAAGGGACCAAGTGTGGGGTAAGTCACTGCTGATGAGGATGTCATGCAACTTCATAAAAGAAGTTCATAATTCTGTTCATAATTTTCATAGACAGAATTTCTAGGCGTCAAGAGAGTCCAGTTCAGTGGCCTTAGGATCTCGTCTCTGCTATTTGCAGACGATGTGGTCCTGATGGCCTCATCGGGCTGTGACCTTCAGCGTTTACTGGGACGGTTTGCATCCAAGGTAATTTACACTTACTATTTTGTGTTTGAAGCCGACCAATCTTCATGTCCATGTCTTTGTCACCTCAGCATCAGACATATACAATCCTGTCGTCGGTGCTTCCAATAAATACGGCTTAATTCCATTTTCTGCAAGTTCTCCATTTAATCTTCAGATGTTTCTTCCTCCTCGAAAACTAATGACACATCGCTGAAATCCTTGCTATAAACACTGCAAACATTGTCTGTCTCGTCCATTCTCTCATGTTTTAGTCTGCCTAAGATGAACGCGCTGCTTCACTGACGTCACTTGGGAAACGCCCCCTTCTGAAGAGCTCCGAACAAAACGGCTGCTCGGGACTTACAAATATGTAGTTTTTAATAATTTAACGTTCGCTTTCAAAAAAACGAACAATGTAGAACATAATGACACCCAATATAGAACATACAGGCCCTTTCCAAAAAATTTGAATGTCATGGAAAAGTTGTTTAATTTCCATAATTCCATTCAAAAAGTTAAACTTTCATAGATTATAGATTCAGGACCCACAATTTAAACGATTTCAAGTGTTTGTTTATTTTTACATAATTTGGGCTTCCAGCTCATAAAACCCACGAAAACAGGAATTCAAAAAATTAGAATACTGTGAAGAAATCGCCATTTACTTCTAAGGTTTTTGCAGGAAAAAAAAGAAACAAATTAGGATCACATAAAATCAATCAAAATATGGTACTTTCAAAACGATATGTCAATCTTCAATACTTGGTTGGGAATCCCTTTGCCTTAATCACTGCCTCGATGCGACGTGGCATTGAAGCAATCAGCCTGTGGCATTGCCTGGGAGTTATGGAAGCCCAGATTTCCTTGATGCTTGCTGTCAGCTCTTCTTTGTTGTTGGGTCTGGTGCCCCTCATTTTCCTCTTGAGAATACCCCATAGATTCTCAATGGGGTTTAGGTCCGGTGAGTTGGCTGGCCAGTCAAGCTTCTGGCCTGATGGGCAGGGGCCAGGTCCTGCTGGAAGATGAAATCTGCATCTCCATACAGATCCTCAGCAGAAGGAATCATGAAGTCCTCTAAAACATTCTGGTAGACCGGACATTGCACCCCAAATCATGACGGACTGTGGATATTTCACACTGGACCTCAGGCAGCTTGGGTTCTGTTCCTCACCCGTCTTCCTCCAAACCCTTGGACCTTGATCCCAAATGAAAGGCACACTTTACTTTCATCGGAAAAGAGGACCTTAGACCACTGGCCAACAGTCCAGTCCTTCTTCTCCTTGGCCCAGTGGAGACGCTTCCTACGTTGGCTCAGGTTCAGGTTCAGAAGTGGCTTGACCCGAGGAACCCGACAGTTGTAGCCCATCTCCCGGATGCGTCTGAATGTGGTGGTTTTTAAAGCTGTGACTCCCTCCTCATTCCACTCTTTCTGGATCTCTGCCAGATTCTTGAATCTTCCCTGTTTGATAATCCGCTGAAGCCCACGGTCATCTCTTTTGCTGGTGCATCTTCTCCTGCCACATTTTGCCCTTCCTCTAGACTTTCCATTGATATGCTTGGACACAGCACTCTGAACAACCAGCCTCCTTAGCTATGAACTTTTGTGGCTTACCCATCCTATGGAGGGTATCAATGATGGTCTTCTGGCCAGTTGTCATGTCTGCAGTCTTCCCCATATTGAACTCAACTGAGACAATTGAACCAAACTGAAGCAATTTAATGACACCTGGGGAAGCCTGTGCAGGTGATTTGAGTTTAGTAGACGATTAGTGTGTGACACTCAGTTTAAAACATTCATGCCCTGCAAAATTTGGGCTGATTTCTTCACAGTATTCTAATTTTTTGAATTCCTGTTTTCGTGGGTTTAATGAGCTGGAAGCCCAAATTATGTAAAAATAAACAAATAAATACTTGAAATCGTTTAAATTGTGGGCCCTGAATCTATAATCTATGAAAGTTTAACTTTTTGAATGGAATTATGGAAATTAAACAACTTTTCCATGACATTCTAATTTTTTGGAAAGGGTCTGTATTTAAGCAAAGTTGAAAAATCATGTCAGTGACCTTTTAACTTGAACCGTTTATGTGCACGTCAGTTTCCTTGCAACTAACTTTACTTACAGTTAATACATGCATTAAAGATGGCATTTAGAAATAATTGAATTAATCCGTTCCTGGTTTATCCATAATCTTACCTCTATGTCAAAGTCTACCTCTCCTGGTTCACGGATGCGATTTGGATCAGAACAAGGTTTAGCTCTAGGCAGCTTCCTAGGAAGACCTGAAAGCACAATACACATTTAGACTATTAGAAAATAGGGTCATTATTACACAGAGGTTGCGCTACATGTAATGGATCGTGGCGAGGCATCACGGCTTAATAAAAGCCTCCACACCTTGGAAATTATATATGTTTTATTTTCTTTTTTTATGTGAAAACAATGTTAAATAATACAGTGTATGAATGGACATATACTGTATGCTATATCAGGGGTGCCCATTACGGCGATCGTGAAAGTAGTGTTGGTGGCGTGTCACCTACATCATAACCGTCGCTTCGTAGATGTCATGTGACATCAGTCGCTGACATTAAGCCCCCTCCTGATTCACTCTTGTGTCGCGGTGGTGGCGTAAAAAAAGTGGAGAACAGATGTCGGCAGCTTTATCTTTATTAATCAGATTACGGATAAACTAACTCTGCGGTAAAATGTCTATAACAAAAAAAGCCATCCGTTCACTTGTAGCGGCTACTTAGGTAGAAAAAAAAGTCAATTGTTTCGTAGCTGCGCTTCGCATCATGGACACTACTATAGAAATGTGTTTTCTCCAAGTTTGTTTGTTAAACTACTATTTCACGATGAATTGGAAAATGTGCCCTTTGCTGAAAGCTTTTTAATACTGTATGTTGTCTTGACTACGGCTGCATTGTCTTTTGCATAATCCTTAGAATTTCTTGTATACAGTATCTGTAATGTATAGCAAATGCTAACTGGATAACTAACTCGTAATACATGATGAATGCTACGTAGCTATTTTCACTGACATATTACTCAGTTTATGTACACAACTATTGAGGAATTATGTTTATTGCCATATTTAATTGAATTGTGAATTATGTGTGAATGATATCAACTATTTGATGACCTGTAAACTTTGAAACTGTGAATGTGAAATACTAATCATTAGTATTTAGTATAGTAGTTGCAAATTTTACCGGCTTGATTTTATATATGCTCTATGTTTTATAGTAAGAAGTAGATTTTGTACATTTTGATTGTGTGCACCCCCGATATAAATGTACAATGTAGATAAATACTCATACTTAAATAAAATAAATAAACAAATATATTTTCTATGTTTATAGTAGGAGGTTTCACTACACTTTATTTTGAAAATAATTTGAATTAAAATATCTATCACATAAAAAACACTTCACTACACTTTACTTTGAAAATAATTTCAAATAAAATTAATATCAAATATCATAAAAACGTTTCACTACACTTTATTTTGAAAAACATGCACCGCAATCACCTGTCTGTCCTGTTGGCACTTAACAGATAAGGAGTGGAAGAAAAGGCCAAGAGATAGGCATTTGAAGGTAATTAATGCATTTGTTGTTCAAGCCTGTGAAAACGACCCTAATGTTGACATTATTACTGACAGTAAATTTAAATATTAAAAAAAAAAATCTTGCCACAGCGACGCAGCAGCTGCACGACACAGCGGCGACAGTGTGCCTCCCATGCATCCAAACACCACAGCTTCAAAAATCCCAGGGCATACCCTGTTACAGTATATTCAGCAAATATTCAGCATTTGACTGGTACTGTAAAATTAACCATAATTTTTTTCTATCACTGTTGTTAACCTGTATTTTGACAGCTTGAAGAGGTTTCACAAAAATATAGCATTTACTATTTAGGAATTACAGCTAAAATCAGCTGACAAGCTACCTGATGGAGATCCCTGATATAGATAATCTATTTGATTTTCAGAGGCTAAAAGGGACATAACTGTAATAATATGTTTGATTATGTCCATGGCTTCACTGACTGCAAAGGATTTTCATCTAAGTACTAAATTGGTGGTTATATGTACAGTGTGTGTTTGGACACACTCAATGCCATATTGTATATGTACAGTGGTGTGAAAAGTGTTTGTCCCCTTCTTGATTTCTTATTTTTTTGCATATTTGTCACACTTAAATGTTTCAAATCAAACAAATTTAAATATTAGTCAATGACAACACAAATGAACACAAAATGCAGATTTTAAATGAAACTTAAGGGAGAAAAAAATCCAAACCTACATGGCCCTGTGTGAAAAAGTGATTGCCCCCTTGTTAAAACATAACTTAACTGTGGTTTATCAAACCTGAGTTCAATTGCTCTAGTCACACAAGGGTTGCGAACTAATCGATGCGACTGGATATTCGGTTTGACAAGGGAACGATACGATTTCACAGGCAGAAGCCTCCTGGATTTATACGAATCAGCCAAACATCCTTAGATTAATCGATTGTAGAGACATGCACTGGGTATCGCAAGACTAGCAACCAGTTGACAGTCTGGCTCTTGGCTGCCGGCGAAAGGGCTGTCGCACATTCACCATAGCTTACTGATGAGAACATCCAATTAAAAGCACTCATTTATTACAGAACCACTGAGTTTGTTTTGCGGAGAGAACATTGTAAGTCTCTGTTTGCTAGCATGAATTAACTTCAGTTTGTGCACAAATCCAACAAACAAATATTCACTTTTGCACTCAATAACGTCATCAAATCTTACGGTTTTGCATTCCCACAAAGTATCAGCATTTGGGACAAAACATGAGGTATAAGACGCAACGATGTTTAAGCTGCATCCACTAAATTTAGAGGCCCGTTGAGGACTATAAGACGCACATGTCCACGTCATAAAATCACATATTGTGGCGCACATGAGTCGGTGAGGACCAGGCATCTCTTCGACAGGAGTCAATCATGAGCTATGAGAAAACTCACAACGAGCTTATCAACCCACCAGAAATCGCAGGAGGTCATTACTCAATATAATAGTCTAACTCACAGTGTCAACTTAGATATTGTAGAAGGCTAAAATCATCACACAGCAACTTAACACTCAAAGGTAGCTAAGAAATACATAAGGCCAAAGCACTGCTCTGCTGGGAAGAAATGCATTATGGGAAAAAGGTAAAATGTTTTTTATTTTAAGCTCGTAAATGTACTTACATATTTCTTAGCTACCTTTTGAGTGTTAAGTTGCTGTGTGGTGATTTTAGCCTTGTATCTAAGATGACACCAGAAGTCAGACTGTTATATTGAGTAATGACCTCCTGCGATTTCTGATTACAGTGTAGTTGACAAGCTCGTCGTGAGTTCCCTTACAGATCGTGATTAGTAGTAACTCTCAAGTAAAGGAGATTAGAACATGGTCATAAATTAGCTGCACCGCTGTATAAGCCGCAGGTTTCAAAGTTGAAGAAAAAAGTAGTGGCTTATACACCGGAAAGTAGGGTAGTAGTCCGTGGGATAGTTAGATGGTGCATACAAGGTGGGGCATGTCGCCGCTCGCAACAAACATACTGTATGCAAAAGCGAGGGATTTCTAACTGTATATTATTTTTTGAATACTATAATGGCCCATATTTCCAAAATTGATATCAATTTACATGATGTCCAAATTATTAGTTTTTTATCATTACGCCCGAAAGTTTGTGCGGTTGGGGACCCCTGCCTTACAGCATGCTTGGGCATGTGCGCTGTTTGGCATATTTGAAAATACTGTAAGAATGCCACTTTTATAGAATTGGCTTTTTAATTTTATAATGTAAGATTAATGTCTACATAAACATTAACCGTAGAATAAAAAAAAAATAGCGAATCGTTCTGTTTTTAAAATATACCGTTTTTGAATCGTATCATAACCTGTGTATTTAGATTCAAATTGCATCATCCATCAGTAAGAGATTTCCATCCCCAAGCCACACCCAGGCCTGATTACTGCCACAACTGTTCTCAATCAAGAAATCAATTAAATAGGACCTGTGTTACGACCCTGGGTCATAAGTGTCGTTTTCCGGCTGTGCTTCTGTAAGACCCTGGAAGAGTTAAGAGAGCTAATTTTGCTGGAGGAATTCAAAAATTGTCTGTCGGAACGAATTGTGGTTTATTTAAATGAGCAGAAAAGTATCCTCATTGACAAATGCTGCTACTCTTGCGGATGAGTTAATATTGACCCACAAAAATTTATTTTCCAAGTCATGAATGTTTTTACTGTCGTGAGCCAGGTCATTTGATTGCAATGTGCGCATTGCTTAAGAAAAAAAGTTTTAAAAATCTAAAACCTCCTGTAGGCATGGCCTTTGTTCAAACTCTGCCCAAGCCTGACTGACTGCCAAATTTTGTTGCCAAATATGCACCAAAAATCAAAGTTGATTCCCGTTTATTTTGCAGTGATTTGTTTCGCTGACTGGTGAGGAAAAAGATAAAGTCCCAGTCATACTTCTGAGAGATGCAGTTGCACATCAATCATTTATGTTGGAGAACGTCTTGCCACTGTCTGAAGCAACTTCAAGTAATTCTGAGTTGTTAGTGTGCGGAATTAAAATGAGCGTCGTTAAAGCCCCACCTGCACGTGGTGCATTTGCACTCAGGAAGGTTTGGAGTGGCCGTGCGTCCACGGTTTCCGATAAGTGGCGTGACAAATTTTGGGAAATTATTTGGCAGGAGGAAAAATGTTTCCTCTACTTGAGGTAGTTGATGTACCTGTATCTGATGTGTTCACCCCTGAATCCTCTGACGTATCTTTCTCAAATGTATTTTCTGTGTGTGCAGTTACATGTGGACAGGCCAGAAAAGCTGGTGAAGTCATCGTTCTGTCTGAGCCATTTATTAACACTTTAGATGAGAAAAACTGTTTAGAGTCTGAGAAGGAGCAACAAGTAAAATGTGAGAATGTTTCTGTGAAAATGTGAACCTGACTTGATCTTGGATGTGAGAGATGTTGGTGGCAGCTCAAAAAATAATCCTTCTTTGTCTGTGTGTCAATCATCTGTTGTAACCTCCACTGACGGTTACCCTGTGATGTTTTTTTTAGAAGATGGTGTTCTAGTGAGAAGGTGGAGTCACGACCCAAGTGGTTTGCATACTTTTAATCAATTTGTGGTTGCCTGTAAATATTCTCATTCATCCAGGTCATTGTATTCTCAGGCCATTCAATCGATCGCAACTGAACTGTTCAGGCTGTCTTAGAAGACGTTTCGCCTCTCTTCCGAGCAGGCTAAGTGGGACACACACACCAGTCAGACTAGATAGGGCAGCTATAGTCGTAGAGCAGGGGTCACCAACGTTTTTCCTTGTGAGAGCTACTTTTACAAAATGAAAATGGCCAAGAGCTACTCATTTTTGTAACATTTATTTTCAGAGCTTATTTTAAACCCAAACAAAGCGAATATGCTTGTTTTACCAGAACATTAACAAAATGCTGGTGTCCACAACTCACATTTTGTATTTCAGAATGCATTTCTTTCTACTGTTCTTTCATTATTAACTGAAAACCTGAATGAAAAGCAGGCTTGCGGGCACCTCATGTGGTCGTGGGGGGCTACCTGGTGCCCGCGGGCACCACGTTGGTGACCCCTGTCGTAGAGCCTGGTGCAAGATCCAATCTATCCTCAAAACAAGAAGGCAGGTCCAGAGAGAAATGGTTGGCTGTAGTGGTATCAAATGACGATCGTTAGGATACAATGGAGTGGGGCATCTTCTTGCCAACGGTGGTCGTTTGGGTGGTATCACCTACGTTAGCATCCCATTTAGATCTGTTACTGGCAGGTTCCCTTAACTCCGCAAGCATCAGAGATATCTGCTTTTGTTACACCAGATTCATTCCTACAGTATACCGTTATGCCGTTTGGGTTTCGCAACGCTCCAGCCATGTTTCAACATCTCATGTCAAAGTGCTTGCAGACGTTAACAATACGAAGTATACCTTGACGATGTGGTTGCCTCTTCAGCCACTTGGTTGGATCATGTGGCCACTTTGGCAAACATTTTTGAATGTCTTTGTAAGGCTTCTCACAGTGAACCTAGCTAAATGTGAATTTGGTAAAGGTACGGAAACATACTTGTATGTGGGTAAACAGGTAGGGCAGGGACAGGTGCGTCCCGTCGCCGCAAAAATTCAAACAGTGCTAAATTTTCCCCTAGACGAAAAAATCATTGCGCAGATTCCTCGGAATGTGTGCTTATTACCGAGGATTCTGCAAGAATTTTGCCGACGTGGCGGATCCATTCATAAGCCTTGTAAGCCCCAAAATATCACTGATTTGGTGCTCCGAGTGCCAAAAATCCTTGAGGACACCGAACTGTTACTCTGTAGTGCCCCAGTTCCCGCTGCACCTGACTTCACGTGACTCTTTAAATTAGGTCAAGGTCGACGCCGTGCACTCTGTGCTGGATTATTCCTCCTACAGAAAGATGAACAGGGCAGAGATCATCCTATCTGGTGTGTGTCTCATTACATCTGGCGTAAATGTAGTGCCGCATTTCAGAAAAAGAACATCATACCAGTAAAATATGGTGGTGGTAGTGTGATGGAAGACTGGAAGACTTGCTGTGATAAATGGAACCATGAATTCTGCTGTCTACCAGAAAATCCTGAAGGACAATGTCCAGCCATCTGTTCGTGACCTCAAGCTGAAACTAACTTGGATAGCAGGACAATGATCCAAAACACACCAGCAAGTCCACCTCTGATTGGCCAAGACTTTGGAGTGGCTTCGTCAAAGTCCTGACCTGAATCCTATTAAGATGCTGTGGCACGGCCTTAAAAAGGAGGTTCATACTGGAAAACCCTCCAATATGGCAAAATTACAACAATTCCTCCACAGCGCTGCAAGTTATCGCAAACGCTTGATTACAGTTATTGTTGCCAAGTGGCCCAACCAGTTGTTAGGTTTAAGGGGCAATCACTTTTTCACACAGGGCCATGCAGGTTTAAAAAAAAATTCTCCCTTAATAATGACAAGTTTTATTCATTTTGTGCATTTTGTGTTCAGTTGTGTTGTTATTGACTATTATTTAAATTTGTTTCATGATCTGAAACATTTAAGTGTGACAAACATTCTTGTATGATAAAGGCCATATTTCTGTCAAAACTTAAATTAGCTGAAAGTCTACATAAGGCTTCATACTGAAAATCTGAATAAGAATACATGCACTGTTACACCCCTACTAAAGGCAAAGTCATTCAAAAATGTCACTGTCCAAATACTTATGGACCTTACTGTAGCTAGATTTACAATAACAACACTGACAGCAAATGATATTACTATTAAAAAAAGCAACTAGCAGTGTATATACACATATATTAAAAAAATCTCACCACTTAGTTTCTTTTTCTTGCTTGATCCTGCAAGCTTGCGCCGTGGTGGAGGAGTCTCATCTATTTGGAGTTCATCCTCTGACTCCAGGTCAGAGAGACTAGATACCTCCATGGACAGATGATGGAACTTTGCGGTACCTCCTGCACCATTGCTGCCATCTTTCTTGCTGAAGTGTAATTGACAAAAAAGAAACAGTCTTTACTGAGACCATGACATCATAAAATGATACAAACACAGCAAACAGAAACAGATTACCCTTGAATCTTCCCATTGGTCAGCACAAGTTTCAGTTTGCTTTTATTAAACTTTTCTTCAAAGTCTTCTAAAGGCAGCTCCAACTGAACAGAAATAAGAAAGAAAAACGTCAAAATTATGGTTGAACTTTGTACATGTACATCTCAAATTACAATTTAATTTAAAAATTCTATATTTATATATCTCATTTCAGTAACTGAAACCCATAGAGTTTAAACATTCATTACACAAAGTTAAATATTTCTAGCCTTTATTTCTTGCAGTTTTGCTCACTGTAGTTTACAGATACTAACGTAAAATTGTGTCTCTCAAAAAAATCGACTGCACATAACCTGGCGGCAGTGGTTTCAGACCCTGGTATGGCACTTTATTTTATCGCTCTCTCTTTTTTTTTTTTTTTCCAATCATTGACAGTGGAAGAAAATTCTGGCCAGTTAAGTCACAACAGAAGGCTCAGGTACAAAATGCATTGACCGCCACTGCATTAAGATGACTAAAAAATAAGATTTTAAACAGAAATGCTAGGCTTCTGAAAGTTAGTTAATTTCTATGATCTCAAAACTTGGTTGGGCCTCTTTTTGCATGAATGCATCAATGCAGCACAGCATGGAGGCGATCAGCCTGTGGCAATGCTCAGGTGTAATGGCAACCAAGGTGGCTTTGAGAGCAGCTAGGCCTGTCACGATAACAAATTTTACTGGATAATTGTCTTACAAATTATTGTTGATAATCGATATTATTGACATTTTTTGAGACAGTTTTTTCATTAATTATATGGCATAATAATGCGAGTACATCGTATCAAAAGCAATAAACTTTAATTTATCAAGAGTATTTAAAATTGTAATTGGGATGTCAAGAGCTTTTATATCAGTTTGTCTGTGTTCATGCTCTCACTGTTGACTCTTTTGAAAAGTGAAATATTCCCACACTAGGGCTGTGGCATTTGGCCGAGAAACCACTCATTTTTTTGCCTTTATTCATGTTTGCATTTGCTTTCTCATGATGCTAACTTGTGCTAAGGCTAACCTGGCGGACTTGAACTCTGTATCAACTCGCTAACAGCCCCTCCTCCACCTCGTAGGAAAAAGAGGCTGAATGGCTGAGAGGAGTATTTGCTCTCAGTTCAATCCAACAGAGAAGCAACGCCCCAAGAAAGATGCACAGTGAACCCTCTTGTCATCCAGGATGTGTGATAAAGATAGAGGAGAAAGAAGAAAACACATATCAATTTATCAAGGCCGGAAAAATTATCAACTTATTATTAAATTATCAACAGGCGAGTTTGCTGCCCAATCAAGCATAATAACACCATGGTCATTGAACCAGCTTTGGTACCTTTGGCACTGAGGGCAAGTGTTGAGTACTACTGGAAAATGAAATCAGCATCTCCATAAAGTTTGCCGGTAGAAGGAAGCATGAAGTGCTCTAAAATTTCCAGGTGGATGGCTGCATTGACTGTGGACTCAAAACTCAGTGGACCAACACCAGCAGATGAGATCCCATATCACTGACTGTCGAAACTTCATACTGGACTTCAAGCAGCAAGGATTCGGTGCCTCTTCACTTTTTCTCTAGACTCTGGGACCTTAATTTCCAAAGAGGACTTTGGACCACTGGGCAACAGTCCAGTTCTATTTCTCCAGAGCACTTCTGACATTGTCTCTGGTTCAGGAGTGGCTTGACACAAGGAATGCAACATTTATAGCCCATGTCTAAGACTTGTCGTGTAGTGGCTCTTGATGCACTGACTCCAACCTCAGTACTTGAGAAGGTCCCCCAAATTCTTGAACGGATTTTGCTTAATAATACTCTAAAGCAGGGGTCACCAACGTGGTGCCCGCGGGCACCAGGTAGCCCCCCCACGACCACATGAGGTGCCCGCAAGCCTGCTTTTCATTCAGGTTTTCAGTTAATAATGAAAGAACAGTAGAAAGAAATGCATTCTGAAATACAACATGTGAGTTGTGGACACCAACATTTTGTTAATGTTCTGGTAAAACAAGCATATTTGCTTTGTTTGGGTTTAAAATAAGCTCTGAAAATAAATGTTACAAAAATGAGTAGCTCTTGGCCATTTTCATTTTGTAAAAGTAGCTCTCACAAGGAAAAACGTTGGTGACCCCTGGTCTAAAGGCTGCGGTTACTCATTTTGCTGGTGCAGCTTTTCCTTCCATTCAACTTTCTATGAATATGATTGGATACAGCACTCTGAACAAACAGCTTCTTTCGCAATGGCTTTTGTGGCTTACTCTCCTTGTGGAGAGTGTCAATGACTGTCTTCTGGACATCTGTCCAGTCAGCAATCTTCCCCATGATTGTGTAGCCTACTGACCCGTACTGAGAGACAATTTTAAGGCTCAGGAAACCTTTGCAGGTGTTTTAAGTTAAATAGCTCATGAGGGTGTGACACCATGACTTTCCAATATTTAACTTTTTCACAATATTCAGATTTTCTAAGACACTGAATTTTAATTATCTGCAAACCATAACCATCAAACTAAACAAAGGCTTCAAATATTTAATTCAATGTGAAATGAATATATAGTATATAATTATGGGTTTCACTTTCTAAAATGAGTCACACTGAACTTCTGCATGATATTTAATTTTTATTTTGTATTTTTATAGATATACCAAATTAAGTCTTCAATCTGCATACCTTGTTCTTGCTTCTGGACTTGCCAGGCTGGATTTTTTTGAGTGTATGTTTGGTGTGGATCTCAAGCAGGTCTAACTCTCCTGCCTCTGTCTTAAGGAGGGCCTTCTGATTCTTCTTCTTGGGTCCGGGTAGCCCAAGACTTCCTATTACTTCTTTGGGTTTGAGGCTTTTCTTCTTTCCAGGGGGGCGCCCTGAATTCTGAGAGGCGGTTAAGGGAGATTTCGAGACGGGCGATCCAGGAAACTGGGGTCCAGTGCGGCCAATGTTTTGCTGGAAAATGTCCTATAAAGACAGTGGGCGCATTTTGAAGATATCACAGAAATAAACACTTGACAACTACACATACACAATATGCATGACTGTACATAAACACGTGTGTGTGTATATGTAATTCCGGTATATAAGCCGCACCCACTAAATTTTGAGGAAAAAACAGATTTGTTTTATATAAGCCGCAGGTGCGCATGGCATAAAAGGAATATTTAGTGCACAGAAACGTTACACAGAAATGTTTTTAAAACTTATAATAAAATAAGTGTTTTATTTCCCAAACAGTGCTTGCCAAACAGTTCAAAACAGCGTTAAACAGTGCAAAAACACAGATAAGTACAAGTACACAGCTAATTGGACACTGTAACTTGGAACATTTCAAAACAGTACAAGGCTACGGTAGTTAAACAGTCCCTAGTGCGTGTAACATAAATAACAGAACCCTACCAGAAAAGTCATTCATTGCAGTCGGCTGGGGAACTAAAACCACAGAAGTCTTCCTCTTCCGTGTCAGAACTCAACAGCGTCATAATTCCTTCTTCACACACATCGCCGCCGATCTCGCTCTGTCTCTCTCTTTCTTTGGGTATTGCTCCATGTCACTCTCTGTATTCTCCTCCTCTTAACCTGGTAGTAGTCACTGACAGTGTTTTTTTTACACTGGTCCATGCTGTAAGGATCCAGCGACAAAGTTGCTCTTCTCATGTGGCCAGTTTTTGTGAAGGATTTCTCGCCGGCAGTCATCCAAGTCTCCTGCTCAACTCTGAGTGCCACTTTAAAAGCACGATTCACACTGATGTCGAGTGGCTGCAAATACTTTGTTGTGTCCCCAGGAATCAAAGCTGGAATGGTGTTTGTCCTCTTAATGGCCGCTTTCACAGAATCTTTTATATGGGACCTCATGCTGTCCAAAACAAGCAATGCTTTTTTTTGGGCGAAAAAAATCTCTACGTGCCGTAGCCCTCTGTCAGCCACTCCTTCATTAGGCTTTCCATCATCCACCATTTATTGTGGAACAAAAAGAAGAAGAAGAACGCATCTACATCCAGGCACCAAGTGTACATTCCGGAACTGTCTGTGGTGGTATGCACCTAAACGTTGGTTGCGACCCGCCATAAACAACAACAAAAAGAAGAACGCGTCTACATAAAGGGCACCGCGTCTACATTTTGGTACAGTCGATGGCGGTATGCACCTAAAATGTTGCGACCCGCCATGAACAAAAAGACGTCTACATCCGGTCGTTTATTTTCGGTAGTCAATGTAAGATGGATACTATGTTCATCTCCAAGAGAACAACACGGCATTATGTTTTGTTTCATATGCTTTATTGTGTCTGTTTTTCTATTTTTGCAAAGTATACATGAACGGTTATGACATGTAAACATGTGGCGCTACGCACATTCCGTAAGGTTTACAGA
The DNA here is from genome assembly GCF_027744805.1 of Dunckerocampus dactyliophorus. NCBI lineage: Eukaryota > Metazoa > Chordata > Actinopteri > Syngnathiformes > Syngnathidae > Dunckerocampus > Dunckerocampus dactyliophorus. Next base: position 31,328,026 of record NC_072819.1, on the reverse strand, counting down.
GGGTCACTTGTGAAATTGCTGGATATTAAACTTTATTTCTGCTGGAGTTATCCTCTGGACTTCATAAGAACTACTGTACAGTGCCACCTTTGTGGACGCCTTTGAGCCATCTGTAGATCCCCCTGGCAGATGCAGGTACGCGTCAACGCCATCACTGAACAAAGTCAAGTACGCCCTCTTTTTTTAAAAATTTTTTTTTATTTATTTTTTTTTAAATCGCAGCAACTGTAGACACTAATAACTTTGGTCTTGTTGCCAGACCTATCTGCCAGGGCTTTGAAGCTAAATTTACCCATCAAAATACAATTTTCTTTGTCCATTGCTGCTCAATATTTTGTCCCACTTGTGGCGCTACAGTCACCGCTTCGTTTCCTCAAACTACAGTGTGGGCCGAGGAGCAAATAAGACATGCGCACGTTAATCGCACATCAAAAAAAAAAAAATGGTGCCGTTAAAGGAACCTTCCAATGCGTTAAAAAATTAATCTGTTTTCAAATGAATTAATCATGATTAATCACCATTTGCCACTATGTGTGAAATATGCCAATTTTTGCTGTATTTTATGAACAGAAAGATAAATGACAGGACACAATTGTATATATTTACCTCCGCCAAGTGCAGCGCTCAGGTAATTTTTTTTGCCGATATTTGTTTGTCTGTTTGTGTTAAAAATAACTTGAAATGTTCTGAATGGATTTGGATCACATTGTTGAATTGAATTGTCGGAAATGGGATATGGAAGAACTGATTACATTTTGGGGATGATCTGGATCACCGTCTGGATCCAGGAATTTTGTAAAGGATTATTTAACATTGGGAGAGCAGACCATTTTCGGCATTTGTGCATATAACGCCACAAAAACAATAGTAAGAGCACTTGTTCGGGACATTCAGCCTTCCTGGTACATTGTGCTATCATGCTAGGTTTTAGCATGCTAACGTTAACATGCTAACACTAGCATTTCTGGCATGCTAATGTTAGCATACTAGCATTTTTTTTGCTATTTTCATGGGTAGACATATATAAACACATACCACTATCATGCTAGGTGTTAGCATGCTAACATTAGCATAGTACCATTTTTAGCCGTTTTCATAGGCAGACATTTACATAAACACTTTGCACTATCATGATAGGTGTTAATCATGATATGCTAGCAATGCTAATGTTAGCATTGCTAGCAGGCTAACGAGCATACTAGAATTTTTTTGCATTCATGAATATGAACTTAAGCAGACACTTAGCGCTATCATGTTAGGTCTTTACATGCTAACGTTAGCATGCTAACATAATTATACTAACATTTTTAGAATTTTCAGAGGTAGGCACTAGCATGCTAACGTTGGCATGTTTGCATTCTTTAAGCCATTCAAACCCTTCCATAATATGTTTTCATGGTCAAGAAATCTAAATATGTACATAGAAATAAACGTAGGACTAATATTTATAGTGTAAATCACAATATGGGGGGAACTATGGCTTTTCTAGGTGTATGTATTAACGGCTCCAAATGAAGTGAAAATTAAAACCAAGCTAAAAGATAGCACACATGTCTGAAATTCTATTTACCTAACTCTTCTTTAATAGTAGCACACCATTTGACTTTATGCGTGTTATTATTTACCTCCACCAGACGGATCTCTTTAGCAAGGTCCTTCACCAGCGTCTGAGTATTGATGGTTTCTGGAATTTCCACTTCATGATCGGTCAAAGCCTAAGTGTAAAAAGGTAGACTAATGAACTCCTATGTAATTCACTTGCACCATTTAGTGAACATATTTTCACCATCACTTCAGTAGCATTTGGAGTTGATTTGTCAAAGTTAGTGACAGAAAAGCCACAGCAGCGTAGCAGAACACAAATGAACCATGATATCATCATTTATTTAGTGAAACATCACATACCATCTTGGGTCAGGTTTAATGCTAGTGATTAACAATGAGGAGGGACAACATTTATAGTAAAAAGGTCCGGAGACAAGAGTCTACCTCTTTACGGGTCCAGGTTCGGAAGGCATTATTCAGTGCCTTTGCCCCGTGAACCAAATAAGTGGCTGGGTGTCTGCGGTTTTCTCTCAAACCTGTGAAACAGAATAGTATGCTTACTAAAAGGAGACGAGACAGAAAAAAATGCACATTTCAAAATTTGCAGTATCTTACCCCTGAAGGTATCAAGCAGGTGCTTCCCAACATACCAGCACACTGTTTCAAAGTTGGGAAACTTAAATAGGTCTGCCGTGCTCAATCGCTTCTCTATTTCATATGCCCTAAAATGTTAGCAGAGTACAGGTTAGCAGGAATGTATGGTTGTTTCCTGAAGAATTGTATTCCCTGTGCTGTGATTTAAGTTTCATACAGTGTATTCTATTGGTATGAGAGGAGGGGAATTGAAGAAACTAACCGAAGTTGCATGTCAATATTAAGACTATGCAAAAAGTTTCCCCCGAAGGCCAGACAGTCTACTGGAGTCAGCACAGCATGAATCCATCCTGCAAGACAGAATCATCACAGAAACTGTTGAACCAGTAAAGTTACCTGTCACACATACAGTATACAATATCCCACAAACGTGAGTATCCCCTCCCTATGTTTCAGCATTTTTATTTCACCTTTTCAAGGGACAACACTATAAATTGAAATTAAACTTGGCTATACATTTGAGTAGTCAGTGTGTAGTCAGTATAAATGTACTATCCACTGAAAATGACAACACAGCCATTATTGTCTAAATACAGTAGCAGGCACCACAAGTGAGTGCCAAGATAATTGTGTCTTGCCTACAGTCAAGCATGGTGGTGGTCGTGTCGTTGTCTGGGGCCTGCATGAGTGCTGTCAACAAACTTGGGAAACTGGGACATGTGGCGGTTTTCCAACAAGATAAGTTTAAATACACTTCCGAGATGACAAGTGCCTTGCTGAGGAAGCTGTAGGTGATGGAGCGGTCAAATATGTCACCTGAACCCAAATAAACACCTGTGGGCCATCCTCAAGCAGAGGGAAGGTGGAGGAGAGCAACGTCTCTAACATCCACCAGCTCCGTAATGTCATGGAGGGGTAGAAGATTATTCCAGTAACAGCCTGTGTAGTTCAGCTGAATTCCATGCCCAAGAGGATTAAGGCAGTGCTCCAAAATATGGTACTCGCACTAAATATTAACACTTGGGACATGTTCAATGTGAGGTGTACTCACTTTTGTTGCCAGCGGGGTGGACTCACTTTTGTGAGATATTGTAAATAATGAACAAAGATTCATTAATTCATTTTCTATGCAACTTGTCCTCACTAGGGTCGCGGGGGTATGCTAGAGCCTATCCCAGCTGACTTTGAACGAGATGCAGGGTACACCCTGGACTGCCAGCCAATCGCAGAATTCCACTAATAGGGGAACATGAGCTGGTATTAGACCGTCGTGAGACAGGTTAGTTTAACCTACTGATGATGTGTTGCAATGGTAATTGGAATAAGCAGTAATAATAGGACCGTAAATATCCGATGTATAAGCCGCTACAAAACGAGCTTGTCAACCCATTGGAATTTGCAGGAGGTCATTATATATAAACCAGTTAAACAACATAACAGTCTGACTCATGGTGGCATCTTTCAAAGAACACCTTACTAACACTAAATTCATCACACAGCAGCTTAACACTCAAAAGGTATACCTAACAAATATACAAACATGTCCAAATATCAGTTTAATATGAAAAAACTCAACATTTTAAAGTTTTCCCATAAGGCATTGCATCTGAGCAAGGCATTCATTGGGGTGCTGCAATGACGTCAGCGCTGTTACAATATATTGAGTAATGACCTCCTGCAATTTCCAATGGGTTGACAGGCTTGTAGTGAGTTTCTTCATAGCTCATGATTGGCTCCTGTGAAATAAAGAGCTGCCTGGTCCTCACGGACTCATGGATGCTACAATATGTCATTTTATGATGTAATTTTATGACTTGGTCACGAACGGCTGACACACCGGTGTGGTTCATACGCCGGAAATTACATAATAGGAAAGAATTTGGAAGGGTTTAAAACAAACAAATCGCACATATACTACAAACAGAGTAGCAGGGTAATGACAAAAGGGGCGCAAAAAAGCCTCTACTATTAATGTTCTCATCAAAGAGCAGAGCACAAAGATTAAGAGCACAGAGAGAACAAAGATTTATGGTATCTCACCGGTGGGAATGAACAAAGTGTTTCCTTGTTTGACAGAGCACTTGTAACACATGTCAACCTGGTCTCCAAAGAACATCTCGTTCTGACTGGATGAAGAACTCCACCGCTCAAAAAGCGCCAGGTTAGCTGGTGTCGGGGATATCAGGTAGAATATTTTCTCACCCTGAATGAACAAGAAAGGAAGGAAGGAAGTGCCTAAAATGACAACAAATGTGAAGATACAATGAAAACCATCAACAATTATGTTCATGTCGCCCTCACCCGCAAAACATGATACCAAACAGAGGTGCCTCCAAAGTCAACGTGAAAGTCTGTATAACTATCCTTCACTCCCATGAGGCAGTATTTCTGCACATTGGGTCGCTCAAACACAGACTCCTCGGGCCATAGGTTTTCCACCCACGACAGTTTCCTTACAATCTTTGGAGTCTCAACCAAGTTTGAGAGCCTGAAACCAATCCAACAGTTACTTTTCATTAACATACAATTTTAACAATAACAGAACACCTGAAATTCAACTAACACGTCCCTGCATTATAAACAAAGTGATGTGAGTGAACCTGGTCTCTGAGAACTCCAAGCTGATAACATTAAGTACTCTGTCTCTGTTAGGGCTGTTGTAGTATTCTACAAAGTCTCCCAGTCGCATCTTCAAGTCACACTGGCGAGAGACGTCGATCACGTCAATCTCTTTGTCTGAACCTGCAGACAACAGCAACATTTCATGACAATGAACATGAAGATGTGTTCATGTTGAGCTGTACACTTGGAGGGTGGGCTGAATTACCAATGTAGTGTTCCACATCACTGACGCTAAACGACGCCGGGGGCAGAGTCATGCCAAGACCGTCTCGCCTTAGCACCATGACAGGGACACTGAAAGAATGCTCCTCAAGAAACTCAACTGTGAGCTGAGCCCCTGACGGCTTCAGCAAGACTTCATCTGCACTGTGAACAATATACAAACATATAGGTTTTAAAATGTGTGTTTTCATGCGCAATATGTATTATGTCCAGCACAGTGATATAGTGGTTAGCACGTCTACCTCTCTGTCAAAGGTTCAAATTTCCATTGGATCTCTGTGTAGAGTTTGCATGTTATCCCTGTGCTTGCGTGACTTCTCTACAGTACACCGGCTTCCTCACACATCCCCAAAACATGCATGTTAGGTTAATTAGAGACTCTATGAATCGTCTATAGGTCTGAATGTGAGTGTGAATTGCTTGAATATGTGCCTGTGATTGACTGGCGACCAGTATCCCGCCTCTCGCCCAAAGTTGGCCGGGATAGGTTCCAGCTCACCCGTGACCCTAATGACAACAAGCGGTATAGAAAATGGATGGATGGATGTAATTTGTCCACATGCAAATTCTGTTTTCATTCACTGAAAACAAGAGTTTGGAAAACACCAGAAAGGGTGGATTCTTTTAAAAACTCAACATTTGGGTGTGAATGGAAAAACTGTGCTGTGTGGCTTATCCCTCGTATGACATCATCGGGTGTGCAGTTACCACCTTTTAATTCTAGCTAACAACAGGGCATGTGTACAAACACTATCTCCTCGTTTTGTGCAAAAAGAGGTGTAGTAACACTAGTTTTAAACACACCGAGAGAACTTTGAGAATGCATGGACTGCATAGCCTCAGATAGTGGCCTCTGCTCTAATTGATGTTGTGTCTCTGTCACTGAGTGGACTGTCCACTGAACTACGAGACACCATCCTTTTATTTTCTTCAGGAAAAAAACACCTTGGTAGCTTATGAAATCAAACACACTTTGTAGGTGGGCTACTAGCTGGGAGTGCTAAATCTTGTCTCATCTTATTATCGTAACTATATTACTATCTTAGCAGCACAATGTATGCTTTTGCTGCGTTGTTCATACAGTGACATATTCAATTGCATCACTCTTTATTCCATTTATATTGCACCCTCTGACTAATCAACTGATAACAGTGTGAGGCCCCACCCTTACACAAACACTTGAGTAAATGAAGTCCTCTTCACAAATACACATCAGTACATGTGAAGTTAACCTAAAGTGTCATTATCAGAGAATAGCCTTCCCTAAATGCAGTACAGTGGTGCCTTGATTAACGTCATTAATTCCAGAAGGTCAGACTCAAAACAAAACAGACTCTAACCAAAGCAATTTTCCCACTGAAAATAATATAAATCCAATGAATCCATTCCAGACACACAAAAATGTTAACATAAGACACATTTATACACAATAATGAATAGTTTACATGCAGAAAATGATGCAAACATAATTCCGAATGACAAATGAATGGATAACTGAACATTTAACATCACTTTTACCTTGTTTTGTTGGGAACACCCCCCACAAAACCATTAACAAAATAACACAAAAACACCTTCTGTTGCAACCACAATTTGTAAAAATTAAAAAAATAACTAAATATCAACATTCTAGAACCAATAAACATGTATTTGTTGATGAATATAGATGATGAAAAGAAAAAAAAAATTGCGGCGAGGACGCCTTGCTTGCTAATATGTGCTATGTTTGACTGCAGATGCCGCGAACATGCTACAGTAAGTTGGAATGCTTATGTTTTGTTGTTGGAAGCAGAAATTAGTGTTATGGATGTAAAATGAGACAACCACCTTTCTTAATAGAAAATCAGACTCCATATAAAACACAAAAAGATCAAAACCCACGGCTCACTCGCATGTACATTTGCATGTGTAGTAAAAATGTTTCATGTAATTAATGAAATGGCTCCCCTTGAAAGTTAATAATGACAGCGGCTACCTTGCACAATTGAAATCAACGACTTGAACAATAAATGGCATACTGCGAGTATGCACTTTGATATTTAGTGGAGCCACAGTTAGTGAACACCTCGCTGTGAGTAATCACAGGGCATAAATACATCACCACAACTACATAGTACATTTATTTAAAGCCCTATTCTGCTGTCAGAATGTTGACAATGTTGAAAACACAAACGTGGACAGTGTTTTTCCATCTAAAGTCCTACCTGGGAAAGGTGCGATTCCGTAGCTCCCTCACAAACTGGGGGCTGCCCGTTTTCACCAACCGAGTAGGGTCTCTTCCTGCACTGGCAGTGCTTCCATCTGTCTGCTTGTTGCCACCACGCCGTTTCCGCACTAAAGAGTTAACAGTTGCACAAATGTGTGTGTACAAAAAAAGGTTGAACTAGGAATTGAAAGTTTTACTTACTGACAGATGGGCCATGGCTGATCTGACAGTTGGGGCAGTGATAAAGATCAATCTCAGCTGCTTTGTCCTCCTCAACTCCAACACAGCTACATAGTCAGAGAATAATGCACAGCACACACAATAGATTAAGATAGCAAGAATCTAAGCACTAAGCAAAATATATACACACAATTATACCATATAATCACTTACCTGCCATGGAACCAGTCTTGACAAATGTCACACTCGATCATGAAGCGAGTCACATCATATGGCAAGCGACACAAGCAGTACACCGGTACAGATGCCATACTCGGTGTGTATTTGGGAGAAGGTGAAAGCTCTCTGCAGTTGTTTTTAATATTATTATAGTAGAATTCCAGTCGTTTTGTATATTACTGTGGTGTCTAAGCGTGAAAGCTGGCGAAGACACCAGGCGCGCTGAAATACATAAAATAAACAGAATAGTATATTAATAATGAGTGAATACTGACAAGTAAGGCTATTAGAAGAAACACAGCTGAACGTGTCATATTATTAGAGCTACTACTCTCCTACTAAGCATTGCTACGGTGTTGGCTATGAACGGTAAACTAAAACATTCTTTCTTTAGATTAAAATGTAAATGTATAAATAACTATACACATTGGCCAAATGTAACTACGGCGATATAACCGTTTATTTGTGCCGCTATAGCAAAAAACACCCATATTTCTGTTATTTGTAAACACGGTCACGTTGTTATGCTAGCCATTTTAGCTAACGATGTAGCTCACCTATAAACATTTGTAAACATTCTACAGCTACAACTCGCAAAATGCAACATTTTGACAAGGAACACTCTAAATAATTGAAAAAAATGTACACAGACAAAACAAGTAGTTTATACAACACAACGGGCTTAACTGCTACGTAGCAACTCACCGAGGCCAAGCACTCAATCGCCGCTGTAATCCCTACGAACGATCGGGGGCAGCTGCGGCCTTATTATGCAACGGACATTAGTTAGGGTTTGCTTAACCACATTTTACTTAAGGACTATGAAACGCCTGTGTATGAAAATCGGGATCAGGCGATGGCAGCGTAGCCGGAATTTCAACCCCAAAGCGACTTAGAACAGCCTTATAGCTACAAATGACAGCGTACTGAAACGCACGAACGCCATTTTCAAAGACAACAGCGTCACCGTTGTTCATCACTGTTAACCTGCGCGGGAACAATAAAGTTTGGAACAGTCAATAATTGGGATTTGGGCTAAAAAAATGCTCACGTTTTAAAACATTTTAAAATAAACAAGGGACACGGTATTTAAAAAAAGAAATAAAAATTTTGATGCTCTTTTATAATGCGTATGTAATTGGTAAATTTGGAGCTTAATGCATAAATATATTTTTACACATACGGACACTTGAAAAAAAAACATTTAAAGAATCTGGATGTAAGACATAAAAAATATCACATTTAAACACATGTTAAATTAGTTGCAAAACTTCTACCATTTCCTTTTAAGGATGTATTTTGCATAAAAAAAACTTTAATGAAATTCAGAAAACAGAAAATGTCTATATTTGCTTGAATAAAATCAGCTTGCAATGACTTTGATATTTCTAATAAACATTGACATTTGCACACAGTTTGTGTTGTTTATTTGGGCAAGAATATAACATGGCACGGAAAAAAATGACAATTGTGACGTTTGACATCATTTATTTTGATTAGTTACAAAACATAACAGTTGATTTTGTTACAATGTACAGAAGGTCAATCATCAGCAGCATACTTTGTATTTTTAGGATTTTGTTGGTTCTCAGTCATGCCTTAAAGGGACTCCCTTGACTTTTTTGCATCCATGTGTAAGTTTAATATAGCCTAGGAGGTATGTTATTTTATTTCAGGTGATTAAACAGAAATAAAGGCCAAAAATCCTAAAAGGACTCTGTGAGGACTCAAAGAGGTATTGAAAAAGAAGTCCCATGGAAACAAGCATGAGAACCAGTGTTTAATCTCTTTAAAATCTTGTTTTTCATGGCCATAGTGACATTTTACAATTTAACACCATCTTTAGAAAATACAAAAATAATCTTCATGTTTTTGCTGTTATTGTTTTTTTTAGATAACATTTTGGTAAAATGGCGGCTGCCCCACATCATGAAACATGATAATGAAGCTGTTTTGTATAGCATATTGTCAAAATGTTAGTATCAGACATGACAGCAAAGGATCTGACCTTCTCGAATGAAAAGCATACAGAAAACAATTGTTATATTGTAATTGATGTCAAAATTAACTATTGCTACTTGACCATTCATGTTCTTAAAAAACAGTCTTACAAAAAACTGCTTAGACTGCAAATATGCATAAACCTGACCATGGCTAAATGGGCTGCTAAGCCAATCAAATGTCACATATGTATCTGCTTATAGAGAAGTAAAATAGAAGGATGGAGCCGTCTGTTTTTAATTGTTTGCAGTGTGCATTCAGCACATGAATAGTCCATAGTTCATCTTATGACAGTTTGCAAGTTTGACAGTCAAGTACACATCAAATCAATAATCAGCACAATGTATGTTTACTTTACTTGGGGAAAAAAAGAGTTATCATTTGTTTTTTTTAATTTTTTTTTGTTGGCCCAGTGATGCTCAACAGGCGAATTTCAAAGGGTGGCAACTTAAAATGTAATCTAATGTGAGTCCATCATATATTTGTGTCAAACATAAAATCTAACATGCACACTAAAAAATGCAGATATTTCAAAAGGCAATATGGGCTCCCCGTGTTCAAAATAACTTTGCAGTTATTTTTCCACCTTCTCCACAACACCACAGTTTGTAAAGGATAAACTGAGAAGAAAAACTATTTAGTTGTGAAAGATGAATTAACTATTTTTGTGGGCTTTATCAAGTAGTCTGCAAGCGGAATTTATTTGTGCCGGGACATGAGACAGACTTTCCAAATCTGGGGCATATGAATTAATTTACACAGAGTTGACACTTTATTTGGTGCACACAGAATCGCAAGACCTATGTCAGCCTTTACAAGGATAATAATGCTCCGTTTTGAGCGACACCATAAGAGAAGTATTACCTTCACAATATGTCTATTGATTGTTGTTATTAGCTGAGGTGTAGAACTTCACTGCATCATACTGACAACTGTTTCTAATATTTTGGGTACCTTATTTAGCTACATGAAAAATTCTAATGATTTTGTGCAGGATTGTTTCATAGTGTATGGCCTAGGTTGTGTATGGCCTAGGTTGTGTACGTGTCCCCCAAAGTGGGGGACACGTACCGCCAGGGGTACACCGGTTGTCATAGGGGGTATATGAATAAAAAGGAAAAACAATTAGCCTAAAACTCACAATCGCGACTCAGGGACAACAGAGCAGAAAGGAGACAGAGCATGAAGTTGTTAATTGCTCTGTGTGCATTTCATGAACAAATAAGTAAGTTTTATGATTATTTTGTGCATTAATAGTGTTTAATCTTGAAGATTTCATTTATATTGGTGTTCCAATCCCTGGATGTGGTGAAAACTTAGTGGGGATTCCTCCAAAAATTAGGCTTTATTGTTGGTTGTATGTATTTTTGTACTTCTGATACTGCTTTATCATGATTGTTAAACTTTCCTCTTCAATTTGATATTAAAATAATTTGCAGATTTAAAGGGATAGTTCGATTTTTTGACATGAAGTTGTATGACATACCCTTCAGCAGTGTAGTGCATCAACAGTGATTTAGCCCCCACTTGGTCCCGGTGAGCCCAGTTCTGGTCGGATTTCGGGGATGAGAAACTTAGTTTCGCTTAGTAATTGGGGTTACTTAAGTAAATAGTTTGGCTCCTCAAAACAAAATGTGTTCGAAAGAGTAATACATTTGCATCACAAAAAGAGTTGCCTCGAAAAAAAATCAGACTTCACAAATCGCTTGGCTTTACTTTCTCTGATGCCGTATTAATGAGTGCTATCGGCTGTCCTTTGTTGTGTATGTGATAAAAATGGTTGCGACCCTCACATCTTCATTCGCTGTGGAACACGTACATAAACAAGATGGCTGCGACACTCGCGGCAGATACATCTTCATCACACACACAACAATGGACAGCGGATAGCAAGCATTGATACGACATCAGAGAAAGTAAAGTCGAGCGATTTGTGAGGTCTGATATTTTTCAAGGAGGCATTTCTGTGATGCAAATTTATTATTGTTTTGAGAAGCCACACTATGTACTTAAGTAACTAACTGGAACTATGTTTCTCATCACCAAAATCCAACCAGAACTAAAAGATATGTAGGACGATTATTTAACTATTTATCAGTGCTCATGTGAAACTTTATCAAAATGTAACCATGCAAAATACATATTTTTGACCAGGAATGACTATAAAATGAATTAATTATGTTCATTATTTCAAGTGAATTAAGATAAAAAGGTTTGTTTTTTTAAGTGTGCAGGAATAGTGGGTACATAGCGTTAGATCAAATGTCTGAAGGGATATGCCACTGTAACAAAGTTTGGGAACCACAGGTGTATGTTAACTCTGTTTTAATCACACATCTTCCAACATAGAAAACAAGATAAACACATTCCGTCCAAGACTATTAATTGCATAACAGTGTAATGTTTTGGTTGTGGACTGTATATAATGATGGTGAGCACTATTGTGCTTTCCCATGCTATGACAAAACAAAGGCTAGATGTCACACACCTAATTGCAATTTGTGTGAAAAATCAACATTTTGAAAACGGGTTAGGTTAGTATTTGACATGTAGTGCAGTGAGATTTTTACAGTTGGGTTAATTTGGGTCAAAGTCATACTACAAGCGGCAGAAATCCTTCATCTTTTCAATTAGGAGTTGTAAAAAGTTAATTTTGTAAGTAGATAACGGTACTGGGTTGATTTAATGTTTTTTTCTTGGTCCATTGAAGCAACTTGTGCTGTTTTAAAAAGATCCTCAAGGAGTTTCATCAATATACGCATATGAAAATATTTTATGACTTACAGACAAATTATTACAATACATGCTGATCAATTCCAATGATCATTACTAATTGCACTTTTAAAATTGATAGTCCTTTCACCGCAAACATTGACCAACTGAAACAAATGACAAAAGTTATGAACACATCACCAAACATCATTTTTTGTCTCTTTTTAGGGAGAGCTTAGGTCTGACAGTGAAAAGAAAACGTTTGTTGGGGATACTGTATGTCCTGACACACACACATAAACATACACACATTTCACATACATACATTAAAGATCTTGTACATCTCATGACCCACGCATACCATTATTCACAAAGCTCAGGTGCTGCGTTCAATGTCGCCTTTTATCTGTACATACCAGATCATCAATCATATCTCACATTCATTCCCCACATCTTGTCATCATCGGTTGCAGTTATGGTACTGTACCTCCTTCATGCACACACAAGTCTAATACATCAGATCTCTTCTTGCACCATTATATTTACCTCAAGCTTGGTTTCATTTCTGTCCCAGCGGAGGAGTGGAGGTGGGGGGCGTTGGGTGATTTTTGGCACTGGAAGGTAGAGCAGCTTTAGAACAGAAGGAGGAGCAACAGGTTGAAGATGAGGAGGAACAGGAGCAAAATGCCCCCCCACTAGCAACACTGCTATCGGTGGGTGCTGAGGAGCCACTGGCAGGCTGCAGAGACACGGCTGTGGACACTAGAGACGTGGTCGTTTGGGAAGGCAGCGGCGGTTGGTTTTGAGGTGACGAGCTGGGCAGCTGGATGATGGCCTGTGTCGACTGTATGGGATGTTGCTGTATGTGCTGGCACGCTGGGGCCGGCTGAAAGGTCAACTCCTGGGGGTGTAAATCCGGCTGCATATGTGGCACTTGAGCTGTGTGCGTTTGCGACGATCCGGGAGAGATAGACAGGCTGCTATAGGGAGGGGCTGCCACAGACAAGCTGGCAGCAGATGGCGCTGCCTGTGAATTTAGTGGTACCAATGGAAACCAACCTGGAGGAGTCACCTGTACAGGAAAAAGCGATACAATTGAGGCTTTCGTACTCTTTGCAGCTGCTGTGAAAAAGCAAACGTCATTCATATATATTACAACATGTGTCGTGTCATGAGATAGGTTAGTTTTACCCTACTGATGATGTGTTGTTGCAATAGTAATCTAGTATTTTCAGCCTCAGACACAACTCTACATTTATATGAAGTTAACACAAGCTCACATTAAAATATAAGTTTCTATCCATTTTAGCCTTTCATTTACAGGCAAACTGGATTTGAGGTCACAGAAAGCTAAATGTTTTGGAAAACCTTCACCACAGTTTTCAGCATCACAGAGCTTGCCCCTCTTGTATGATGCAAGCCTCTGCCTAGTGTGAACTGTGTGAAGTGATCTCCGTTTGTTGGCCGCCAAACCTAAAAAAATGATTTTCCAGGAAATGTTGTGGAGAGGTATTAAATGGATAAAAGGTGCAGATAAACACATTAGTTTTCACTTTGTGGTGGGGGCAGTGACCCACCAGATGAAGCTGTGTTTTAAAAAAGGCTGGAGGTGTGTGGCAGGTGGCACCTACTTTGTAGTGCTTTTTACTGCCACCTACAGGACTGGAGGTACAGCACGTAATGACGGTTGAGACAAAATCGTCGGATGTTACAAATTGCTGAGATTTTTAGTAAAGTGTGATATTGATTTTATATGCCCATCCAGCCTTTTGGTTAGAGGTAATAGTAGTAAATGATAGCATGTTGACTTGTTTTCATGATTTTGAAAAATGAAAATGTTTTTTTTTTTGTTTTTTTTTTAAATCTGTACACTGATATTTGCGAAAGGTCAACTTGTATGATGGCAGGAAGTGCATGACGATGTGTCTTCGTGGTACCTCAATCAGCTGTGTCCAGCCTCCCAACTCTTGCACTTGCTGAATCTGCTTGATCTGATTAAGAGAAGGCTTGGGTGTGGTGTGGCCCAGTGTATCCTTTGTCCAATTATCAACCAGTTTGTGCAATTCATCTGTGAATGTGTTTTTCCTTAAAGAGCTTTGATCTGGAGAAGAAACAAACACAGTCAGCTGTGGTCTCTGTCCACTTTGGCCACACTGCACCAACCAGATTTGAATCCGACTGTGTTCATGAAAAAGCCAAACAAATAAATAGCTTAAACTTGGCACCTGTGTATTCTAAACAAGCACCTCTTTCAGCAGGCACTGAAGTGCCATGAGGAGGAGTTCCACTCTGCTCGGCACCCGAAAAACTACTTGACTGTTGGAATCCTGTACAAGGAATACAATAAATAACTACAGAACACATGAAAAATAATAAAACTTGTACAAACTACTTGTAAAAACACTTTACCGGCATGTGTGATTCCATTGTTATCCATGTGAGAGTGAGGTCTGGGCCGCAGTTTGGTTTTGGCTGGCCTGGGCCTACGAGGAGAAAGGACTGGGGCCGCTGTAGGAAGAGCAGGGGTACGAGACAGGCAAGCTGGCAGACTTTGCCTTTGTCCTTTTTGGGAGCGAAGCTGTCTGTACAGTTCTTGGAGCTCTCGGTTCTGCTGGGCCTGGAGTGACACCACTTCCTTGATGTGCCTATAGATGTGGACATTCAAAACACAGGTAATGGATTGTATTAAGGTTGAATTAATGTTACAGTTGCCTATTGCCAATACTATCATTGTGACAATGGTATTAACAAGCATCCCTCTGACTTAAATGATTGAAACTCACTCAAACAATAGGACTTTCTCTGATTGATCCTTTACCATTTATTAATAAACATCATAGAAATGACTACAATGACTCAAAATAATCCATAAAGGACATGAGGCTTGCTCATGTACAGGTACTGGCACAAATTAGTGCAATCCTCCCTCCAAGCAGTTATTAATGGTAACTTCCACATCGCACAATACAAGTAAACAACTTAAAAGCTACAATGTAAGCAGTGGCGGTTCTAGCTATGTGGCACATGGACAATTGTCCAGGGCGGCATTCTCTAGGGGGCGCCGCAAGGATGAAGGGTAAAAAAAAAAAAAAATCGTATTTGTTTGTACTCAGTGCTTATTTGCGCATCAGGTCAGGATATGTGTGTGCGTTTGTTTGGATGGCGGGTGGGATACCGGCACCCCCATACTGCTCACATGAAGTGAATAAAAAGCAAACTGAGTAGTGAGGGGGTGACATCACCGCCGGGCCCCAGCCTTCAGGTTAATTAGAAGGTAGAAATGTAAATTGCAACATAAATTACTAAAAAATAAAACCAAATTCCATTAAATGGTGTAATATTGAATATATCACAGGCCAAGAGTCTCAAGCTAAAGGTTTTCACTACTAACTAAAATGTTAAAAAACAAAAACAAGCAAATTGTGAGTCAATGTCTGTTCGTTGAGCCTTTGACTGCTAGTTGAGGTGTCAGCAGTCGGGGATAATGATTAGGTCCCAACAAATATGTAAAAGAACAATACACAATGAAAAAAATTAAGATAAACGGGCCAAAGATAAAGGTATGGTGCTATGCCAGCACTTTATGTACAGTATACCACATTGTAGGGTCGCTAAAGAATGTGGGGGCTCCCTCAAAGGGGGTCTCACACAGGGCGCCATTGAAGCTAGACGTGCCACTGTTACAAAGTGATGGTATACTCGCAATAATGTGGAAGCGGGCCAGTTTGTGCAATTAATAAACAATCTACTTGTTGCAGTGTGAATAAAAAGATTAGCAGGAATCTTTTGCAACACACAATCTTTCCTCTTTAGCCAAGGTCTGCACACTATTTAGTGCTTTTATAGTTCATAGTTCAAGATTTTTCACACTTACTTCTCTCTAAGCTTGTGCAGTTCTCTCCTCAAGTCTTCATCCTCCAATTCACTTTCATCATTATCATCGTCACTGCTGCCTACAGGGGAGTGGCTGTGCTCACGACCTCGAGAAAGATGGGTCATCCCTGGAGTCCTCTTGCTGTCATCTTTCTCTGCATCCTTTGCCCGAGATCTCCTCCTCTCTCTGATCACAACAGGAGACACTGGGGAACTGTCACTCTTGTCGTCTTCTTCCTGGGTCTCAGCCTTTGTTACAGAGAAGCGTCCAACTTTTCTGTGGGTGCTGCCGTGGCCTGTTGATGGTGCATGTTTCGGCGGAGAGGACTGAGGCACCGCGGTCACCTGTTGAGAGCAGACGAGAAAGCTATTAGCCTTGTGTTCCTTGACTAAACTGTAATGAATGTCAAACTAATATCGTCACTTCTTGTACTTGAAATCGTCCTTTGCGTGACTGAGATGGATGTTGGGTCAACTCCTTCTCCTCCTTGACAGACTGACTGATGGATCGTCCCTCTGATAACAAGACGGGTGAAAACAAAACGGGGATGGCGGGGAGTCAGAGACACACACACACAGGACATAAATATGCAGAACACACATACACCCAAAAAACAACCAACAGAAAACAAGTCCATGAAAGATGACATACAGATGCACACAGACAATCATGGAACAGAAACATATATTTGTGTTAACATCCATCCACCAAGTAATTTTTTGTGACATATGGGTTGCATGCAGTTTTGTTGCTTTAATATAGGTTTTACAGTGACCAAAAAAACAGTATTGTTATTAAAATGTGCACTAACCATGTAGCACGAAGAGAAGGGCAATTAATGGCTTATTACGTTATTACATTAAAAAACTGACTAAACAAAATACTATTTCTCATTCTTATCATCGTCTCATTCACATTTAATTACACTATTCTATGTGTTCGACATGTGTCAACAGAAACCTAGTGGCAATTCATGGCAAGCCAACACCAAAATATACAGCCCCTAAAAAAGGTCATCCATTAAATGTATATATGCAACAAAAATACATGCAGCACTGCAAGAATGCTTAAAATAAACTGCGTGATAAAAATCTAGCCGAATGAAATTCCATGCTGTGTGCAACACAACTGTTAGGCATGTAGCATGCATTATGTAGAAGAAATTGTGACACCACCCATAAGATACAATTGGCAGCAAAGCATCTACAACATATAGTGCAATGGAGCAGAGCTGTCCTCTATATACTGTGTATACCGCTCAGTAATTACGCATGACTTGTGATGCATGTTGCTATCTATAGTGGGCCACTTGGTGGTGGTGAGCTGCGAGGCTGTCGCTGGAAGTGTCTATGGACTTGGGGCAGGGAGGGGTCATGTCAAATGAAGGGACATGTCCTGGCCACTGGCACTGCAGGGAGGGTGATCAGCTTTGTGTAGCCAACCTCTTCCTCCACTCCCCCACCCCTTTCTATATTCTCCACTGATATCGCCACTTGGGAGAGAAACCCATGCAAAGGAAAGACTGGCAAGAAAATTAAATTGAGCACAAAAACATGTATAAAAGAATGTTGATGCTGATTTCAAATTAGGAATATAATCAGTAGTCACATAACAAAATACAAAAAGGGTTACATAGCTGTCAACATTTAACACCAACACTTCCTGAAAGTTAAGAACGTTAATTTACTATGTTAAAATGACTAGACGAGATATTAGATTTACAGGAGAGCCATGCTCAACATCACAATCATTCCCACTCACTCGCTCGCTCGCTCTCACACTTTCTCTCGTTCTAAAAATCCCTAAGAGGACGCTACCTTGCTGGACTCTGGGCTTCTTGAACAAGCTGGCGGAATGGCGCAGTTTGCATGCCCAGTTTTTGAATTTGCGAGTCCAGGATTTCTTGCTAACAGGATTTTTGATACTAGGACATGTCAGGTTTAGGCCAAAATATCCACCTCCTGCATTATGTTGCTGCGGTCCATGCCGGAGGGGGATCGGTTGCTGACGGAGAGAGAGTCGCAATGCTTCTCCAGTGGTGTCAGAGTGTGGGCGCACAGCCTAAAACAGTTTGACAGTTATAAAGTATAAAAAAGTTAGTTTAGACAATTTAACAGTGGCTGTGTGGGTGGAGACATTTTATAGAGAAAGACACCCAAACAGTAAACACATTGCACACATTTAAAAGAAACTGGTGAAACTGGTAAAATACATAATTTAACTGTAAATAAATAGCGTATTTCCTCATATAGTGGTTATTTACTCAGCTACAGACGACATTAGGTGTTTATTGGGGATAAGGTACTCTGTTCCTGACCAAAAATGTAATAAAATATACTGGTTTGGTTATGGCACCTTGGTACTTAGACAAATTTTGCCTCTGCATTGTCTGTCAATTCACCATACTATAGATCAGGGGTCGGGAACCTTTTTGGCTAAGAGAGCCAAGAAAGCCACATATTTTAAAATCTATTTCCGTGAGAGCCATATACAACTAACAACAACTGACAATACAACTAAATGTGTGCCTTATTAAGTATGACCAACAATTTTAGAGTATAATATTTCTCTGAATTTATTCTTTTTAATAACGTTGTTATATTGAAGCTAACCAATAATAAATACTGTAAAATACTTCTTACCATTAATGTGACTTCTGTGCTTGCGGTAGAAAATGGATGAATGGATTAAAGTGCATAAAGAAGTTTTATATTTTGAATGTTATTTTTAACACTGATTTCTGTAAAAGAAAATTACAATGAAAAAATGTTATTGCGTTA
The DNA here is from genome assembly GCF_027744805.1 of Dunckerocampus dactyliophorus. Lineage (NCBI taxonomy): Eukaryota > Metazoa > Chordata > Actinopteri > Syngnathiformes > Syngnathidae > Dunckerocampus > Dunckerocampus dactyliophorus. The sequence continues at coordinate 31,309,071 of NC_072819.1, read as the reverse complement.
AAGCCAGAGGGCCAGATGCAGCCACCAGAAGAGCCACATCTGGCTCCCGAGCCATAGGTTCCCTACCCCTGCTATAGATGGTACACCTGAAAGGCGTGAAGACTAGTCTGCACACTGTTTGCATTCAGTTTATGCATAAGTTACGCATAAGGTACGTAATTTGTGACCGCAAATGGTGCACATTGGCACAAAATGCCATGGTCGCACACACCATCCATCCATCCATCCATCCATCCATCCATCCATCCATCCATTTTCTATGCAGCTTATCCTAATTAGGGTCGCGGGGGCATGCTGGAGCCTATCCCAGCTGACTTCAGGCGAGAGGTGGGGTACACCTTGGACTGGTCGCCAGCCAATCGCAGGGCACATATAGACAAACAACCATTCACACTCTCATTCATACCTATGGACAATTTAGAGTCGCCAATTAACCTAACATGCATGTTTTTGGAATGTGGGAGGAAACCGGAGTACCCAGAGAAAACCCACGCACGCACGGGGGGAACATGCAAACTTCACACAGAGACGCCCAGTGGAGATTCTTCCCGATCTCCTGACTGTGTGGCCTGTGTGGCTGTGTGCTAACCACTCAGCCACAGTGTGGCCCCTCCCACACAACTTATTTACACCTAAATGAAGTCTGTTTACATCCCATCCGGATACAGACCCAGTGACGGCCCTTTACGGACCCGTGACCAATTAAAGTGCATGGGAAATATAATAGTAATCATGCTCGCGGACCGATCGCAGCGGAAGTTTGTGTGGGTAATTGTTCATGGATATAGCTTCATTTTTATTTTTTATGTGAAAATTTCTCCTGATTTCGTTTAAATGCAATTTATTTGCCAAGATAATTGTGTTGTATGGTGATGTGCAGGGTTTCATTACATCTGAAGGTTCGGACCTTTGCTTTGAAAAAAACTGCGTAAACGGACCATACTCAGTTTTAATTGACCCCTGGTCTAGTGTATGGCATAGTACGTGCGACATGCATTGTCCACGCTATAAGAGGGAATCACCCCTAGCTTCATTAACTCCTCTATTTGCAAGGGACCTACAAGATGTTAAACTCTAGAGAAGAAGCTCTCATTGCAGAAAAGAAAAGGTGTCTACATTATCTCGCAGATGCAGTACTATTACTACTTGCCAAAGACCAAGACAGAATGCAGAAAAAAGAAGGCATAACCCTAACTAGAAAAAGGAAAGCACGGAAAGTGTTGGTGAGTAGACATCACTTTGGGGATTATGATCAGTTATTAACAAAACTTCACAAGGAAGATACAAGAAGCTACAGAAATGACTAGTGAATTCCCCCCGACTTGTTCCAAGAGGCTGTGAAAAAGTTAATCCACTCATGAGAATGAGACACATTGCACCACCCACATTGCCTGGGAATAGATTGCATTGCATTCATGACTAGTTCATGCGTGTCGCACGAAGGTTATGCGCGCCAGAAATTTTTAACATTTCAAAGTGTTCTTTGTGCACTGGCATGCAGCCCGCGCAGTTTACACATACTTCACACTTGTTTATGAAGAATTTACTCAAGGGCCCACAAAATTGTGTACCACTGTAGGGACAAAATTTGTACAAGTGTCAAGGTGGCCTTAGCGTTCTCGCTTGCATTTTTAGCAGCGGACCAAATCATCCTCAGCAAAGTATTTGCACAAAGTTGCGCCTATATTAGACCACGTATGTGAGACAAAACTCACACTCAAAGCAAACATGATGGGTTTTTTCTATCATGAAATATTTACCAGTTGAGCTGAAGGATATAAATTATATAAACACATCACAAAAGGTTCCCGGAGCTCCTCTGTTTTACACAAAGACGGAAATGTGATGCTGAGACAGCGTTTCTGACAACTTCAGTCATAATGAGCAACACGATTCCTTCGTTGAAAAGAGCCACACATACAGTATTTAACTACTGTATTGATGCTCCTGTGTTCACATTTAACTGTTGTTGGGTCTTGATAACGTTTGTCTGGTTTTGCTCACATTTCGTTACATCATATACGGTGTTTTAATGCTTTGGTAGAGTCGATGTTCACACTTGCAAGTGGGCCGAGACCCATCTCTCGGGCGCACTGGACTCATTTACTCTTACGTGAGAGACTGTTTACATGCTTCAGTGGATGCTGCTGTTTTGGGTAGCAACCGAGTTAGCCAATCCAATTCAATAAGTAACTTTTTAATATGGGTTTGTTAGCAACAGCATCTATGAATGGAGGTAAGGTACCACTCATGTATTTCCCCAAGAAAGGAGGCCTATTGGGGAAGATGTTTTTATAGGTTTCCATTAGAGAGGAGGCCACTATTCGAGGAAATACTTTACTGGATTTACTCAAACCCTGACTGGTGTTAGTCACTCACAAGGATGGTTGGTTCTCCTGGCACTGGAGGGCGCTGGGCCCCTGCAGAGAAATCCTGACTGAAAGGGAGGAAAGTGGCTGGAGGCAGCGTGGTGTGGGTGTACGGGTGAGATGGGCCAGGTTGCTCCTCCATTAGGGCCTGCTCTGCTGAGTTGAGCACTTCTGAGGAGGCATCCTCTGCTCCTCCACAACTTTCAGGGTCAGGGGTGGTGGAGGAGGAATGGGAGGTGGTGGAGGAAGTAGTGGAAGATGAGGAGTGGGGAGATGTGTCTGAGATAGAGGCAGGTGGCGGGAAAGATAATGGCAGCGGCTCTGATGACTCATCTCCACCTGTGGATGTGGAAACAGCTGGGACAGATGCAGCTCCCCCGGCCTGAGCCGCCCCACTGCTGTGCTCCTGATACAACAAGTTCCTCAGCTTTTCATCCAGCGTCTTTATCCGATTGTCAACAAATTCTATTTTCGGGGGACCTTCGCTGTCTGACTCGGCCACAGAGGAAGGCTGAGCAGGGGATGGGGTGAGTGTGAGGGAGAGTGGTGGTAAGGAGGCTTCAGTAGCTCCCATATAAAGAGGTGGCAAAGAAGAGTCTGAGGAAGGATGACATGGCACTGAGCAGCTGCCTGTGTCATCTGTCACACTCGTCTCGCCTGTGGACACCTCTGACTCAGAGTGCTGTAGAGATGATTGTTTGAGAAGCGGATGCTGTTTCTGAGGTGTGTCTGCGGCACTTACCACTTCCTGTTGCTCTGGGTTTTGTGTCTGACATTGCTGTTTTGACACTTGGGCGGGAATTGGGATTTGTTGCTGCACCATGTGGCTACCATTTTGTTGTGCCTGAAAAAACTGTTGACTCACTGCCGGGGGCGACATTTGGCTATGATCAGACTTAAAGGCAGTGCTGCCCGTAAACAGCTGATGTTGCTGCTGCTGTAGCATAATTTGCTGCTGCTGCATGTCTATGTTTTGCTGTATGTTTAATTGTTGCTGCTGTTGAGGTACAATAGCGGCTGGGGGTGCCAAGACCTGCTGTTGTATCTTACACTGCTGCAGCACTTGTGGAGTACTCTGTGGTGTTTGTTGATAAACTATTTGTTTCTGCATTTGCTGAATTTTCTCTTGGTACACTTCTTGCATCTGTTGCTGTTGTGGTGTTGCTTGTAGATTATGTGTGGCCTGTTCCTCCAAATGCAATGTTTGTAATTGCTGTTGTACAACTGGAGCCTGCTGCTGTGCAGGTTGAAGCTGTAGCTGTTGTGGAGCAGTGGCTCCTTGACCAAGTGCCTGCTGCAGATGCTCCAAGTCAGGGTGGTTTACTGTTACATCAGTCTGAACTGTGTGGGCTGTGGGAGGCACACCTTTGGCAGCAGTGAGCATTGTGGTAAGGTTGGTGGCAGAACATGTTGCTGTTGGTAATGGCTCACCGAGCCTTTGGTCATCAGAAGTTGAGGTAAGGATCAGGTCAAGATCACTTGAAATAGTTTGAGGGTTGGGGGGCTCAAGGGTGGAGGCTGGTGCAGAGATGCTTTCAGATACAGTCGCATACGGCGTCTGTGTAGTAGTAGGGGCAACAGAAACAGAGGTTAACACAGTGGAGACGTCAGATGAAGTGGGGCAATGTGGAGAGGACACCCCACTGGTGGATTCTACACACTGGAATCCTTCATTTCCTACAAAGCAGAAAAAAAACACAAACGTGAGTAGAAAAATAGCAATGTTTTCATAGAAAGGCATGTGTCCTTTCATTCTGTATGCATTACTGCGCATGTTTGGTGTAATGTTTGATTAGGTTTTATTTAAACCTAGTCGGTACATGTTTTCAAGATATAAAATAGCATGACAGTGATAAGTGAGCTTACTGTACCTTTGTCTGTTGTAGAGGGTGGAAGTGGCCTTGATTCTGCGGTGGGTGGCGTGGTGGCTGCTCCCTGGCTTGAGAGAGAGTCTCTGTGGCGAATGGTCTGGTTGATAAAGAAGCGCCAACGCCCCACCGGAGACGAATGTGGCTGTGAGTCGGCTGAGAAATCATAAACAGAAAAATGATGAGTTTGTTCTGTAGTCATGTAGTTCTTGTTTATGCTGCAAACTAGGTGAACTCAATCAACAGCGCTTCGGTTGTCTGCAGTAAGCAATTAATGCACTGTGTTTCGCCTCAACAACTTTAATACTCAATTAATCAACAATCAGTTACACGCAATCAACATAATTCTTTACTATCAATTAATTGTTTATTATGACCATCTACATTCTGTAGTGCCATATTACAGGGAAAAATGGATACAAAGATAATATGAACTCACATGTAGAGCTAGTGGGAGTGCTGACTTGCAACTGCTCAGAAGATCCACTCTAACATATAAATATAAGATTGTCGGTGATCAAATATAAAGACAAAAAATGTCAAAGAACATTTGATGATACAAGGAAATATGCAAAGCATCATCATACATGTGTATGAAGAATTTCCTGGGCTTTCTCTACTATGGCCCTTAGCTCCTCAACAAACATCTCTTTTTCCACATCGAGGACAAAGACTTCCTCCACCTGAAGACAAAATATAAAACAAAATATTACATGAGTTAAGACCAAGTATTGTTAACATAAATTACAGAATTGTATCATTATATGATGCTTTTACCATGTAATCTGCTATGTCCTCAGGCGCATCCCCCTCAATATCAAATTTAAATGTCACCATCTTGTTACTGTGGGTCTCCAACTGGCATTCCACCATATTGTCCCCACTGCCTGACACCTAAGTAAATATGATTAAACAAATGAATTGTTCAAAGTGTATGCTTGTATAAATATTGTTTATTTGTTGCTGTTTGGACTAACCTGGAGCATACTAAGTTGAAACTGATGTGAAACTTTTTCAGGTCTCAGAGTAGAAGCCCTTCTTTGGGTCTTTACTTTTTCTAATTTCCCATCAGTTAAGAGCAAAACAGCTTCTTCTTCATTTCTTGGCAAAGACCTGTTTGTGGCACTGTACTTTAGTGGTTATTACACATTCCAGAAGGCACAAAGAGAGACATTTTCACTCAGAATACATACTGTAGATACATATGACATGTCCTTATGTTTAACACATAACCATTATATTTTAAATTTAATATTTTATATTACACTCCTGATCAAAATCCAGCTGAAGAATTACTAGAATTTGCATTTTGCACATTTTGATCTTAATGAGGTTTTAAGTAGAGCTACAACATGCAAAAGTAAGAAGGGGGAGTGAGACAAAAAGCACTTTCAAAAAGTAATTTATTGAAAACAACAATTAAACTGAAATAGGCTGTTTATCAGCTGATCAAAAGTTTAAGACCATCGCTCAAAAAAATAACAAAAAACTCTCCAAACCAGAACAAAAAAGGTTCTCAGTGGGACTCAGTAATGAGTAGCTCCACCGTTCTTGTTAATCACTTCAAAAATTGCTTTGGGCATGCTTGATGCGAGTGTTTCCAGGAGGCTAGTGGGAACATTGCTCCAAGTGGTGAAGATGGCTTCACGAAGGGCATCAACTGTCTGGAACTGATGGCCATTTTTATAAACTTCCCTTGCCATCCATCCCCAAATGTTCTCTATGGGATTTAAATGAGGGGAACATGCAGGATGGTCCAAAAGAGTGATGTTATTCTCCCTGAAGACGTCCTTGGTCAAGCGAGCATTGTGAACTGCAGCGTTGTCCTGTTGAAAAACCCAGCTGTTACCACACAGACGAGGGCCCTCAGTGATGAGGGATGCCCTCTGCAACATCTGCACATAAGCACCCGCCGTTTGACAACCCTGCACCACCTGATGCTCCAGTGTTCCACTGGATGAAAAAGATGGACCCTCCTCCACTGTGCCGGGTAGAAAACATCTCAGGTGGGATCTCCTTGTCACGCCAGTAACGTTGGAAACCATCTGGACCGTCAAGGTTACATTTTTTTCCTCATCAGAGAATACAACTTTTTTCCACCTTTCAATGTCCCATGTTTGATGCACCCCGGCAAAGTCTAAACGGGCAGTTTAGCCTACTTAAAACCTCATTAAGATCCAAATGTGCAAAATGCAAATTCTAGCAATTTTTCAACTGGTCTTAAGATTTTGATTAGGAGTGTATATTTATCTGGTAATAAAAAAAACAATGTATATGACATGTTCTCCTAACCTCCAGAGATCTTATAAATGCAGACATCACTTTAAGTTGGTTTATACTAATCTTAAACAATCCCCCAATGTTAGTTATTTTATACATGATGGAGACACTGTGAGACACTTCTGAAATCAGACATACCCAGTTGAGGAAGGACGTTCTGTATTTGACAGTAGACAATCCTGAGGAAAACATGTATGTAATAAATACAAACACAGAGAAGCACAAGAAAAAGACACAAACAACAATCAGCAATGGATACAAGTGAAGCTGTCTTTTCATTTTGGTGAAACAAAGTCAATGAGAAATACATGGATGTTAAAAACAAATCTTTTCAAGAATGAAAAAAATGTTAGTTTGAATCACAAATGTTTTCATATCATTAGACTGATTGATACTATTTAAGTATAACAAAACTGCCTGTAAATCATACAATCAACTCATCTACATTCATTCTTCCTGTACCTGAGAAATGCCCAGCAGGGAAATGTCACAGTCTTGCAGCGAGGCTTGGGGCAGTTTGGGGACATGAGAATTAAGCAGCTCTAGGGCGGCGGCAGGAGAAGGGGAGGTAGGTATGAAGTTGGCCTGCCCTGGTAAGGTGACCTGGGCTGCTGGTGAAGATGTTGGCAGCTCTGGCGCAGGGGTAGCAGCAGGGTGGTGGGATGGTAGTGATGATGGGGGATACGAGGTATGAGACGGACTCAGGGGAATTTCATGTGCAGGAAATACAACATGGGGAAGACCAGGTTGTTCAGCAGCTGGCGTCTGCGTGTGTGTTTGTGTGTGTGAATCAGCCTGCGTTTGAATGAGTGTCTGTGTCTGTGAGTGTGATTGGGCCTGAATGCTGGTTTGTGTGTGAGTGTGTGCTGGCAGCGTGTGCTTGGCCTGGTGCTGAGGGGAAGGTGCTGTGCCTGTCACTCCACAGTTGGGTGGGATCCTGCTCTGGGCGTGATGATCGGCCACATTCCTGGGGGCTATCTGTGCGTCAGAATGGGTTAGTGGATGTGAAGCAGGCTGACATTGTTGTGCTGGCAGCTCAGTCTCTTCCCTGGGAATCAAAGCCTGACTGAGAGGACATGTTTGATGGCTGGGAGCCAAGATGGGTTCCACTGGTAACTGGATGACTGAAGGCAATTGTTGCTTTGGACATGCTATGGCTGTTGGTTGTTGAACTTGAGAAAGCATCAGTAGCTGTGCCTGGGAGATGGGCTGAATTACAGAGTATACTGCAGTGCTTCCTAAAGGTTGCTGCTGGGCCAGGACCACTGGATGTGACACTGGGATATTGACTGCAGTGGTGACAACGCTTGCAGGATCTACAGAACTGAGACTGGCTGTATTGGTTCCAACACTTCCAGCTAAGCCAGGAGCCATAGCAACCTGCTGATACTGTGCCACTGGTTGCTGTGCAACTATTCCCTGCTGTAAAAGTGGTGGACTTTGGTAGGTGGCCTGAGGGCCATACTGAGAAGTCAAAAGGGCTGCGGCAGTGTGACCTTGCACCTTGACAAGGGGTTGGATTTGAGTTTGCTGCTGAAGTTGAGGCTCCACTACTCCTGGTATTTGAACCTTATGGTGAACAAGAGTCTCATGCTGTACATGACTAGAATTGGTGGCAGCTGGAGGTTGGATAGCAGGTATGCTTTGTTGGCCCATGACATGTGTGTTAGCAGATGAGTTTTGGTTATGAACTAGTTGGGTCTGGTTAACTACCTGCTGTAAAGCCTGAGTTTGAATTATGGTCTGAGCAGACCCTTGGTTCACAGTTGAAGTACGTTCAGGATAACTATTCTGATGTTTCTGGTCTTGGATGACTACTTGTGCCTGTCCTTGGGTAGTTCCAACCATATGAGTGACATCAATCATAGTTGCCGCTGCTTGAGTTGTAGACTGACTTATAAACTGGACTGGTACCTGGATTCTGTTCTGAATATGAGCTTCAATTTGTCCTTGTTGGGAGAGGGCTTGAGCTGAAATCGGGAGAGACATCTGAGCAGGCTGTACAACCATGGTAACCGGGGCCTGGGGGGAAATATGAGTTTTGTTCTGAATGACTTCAGCTCCAGCTGGGATGTGAGGATTCAATGAAGCTGGCGTAGCATGCTCAGACTGAGCAGCGTGCATCTGCTCCTGGAGGATCAGTGCAGCTTGCTGTTGTACCTGCTGCCGTGGAACAGCCTCTTGTTTTTCTGTTTGCTTAAGTTGAACAATGGCAGCATGGTGTTGCTGCTCTTTGATTTGTTGTTGTAATAGAGCCTGTTGCTGGGGCAGAACATCTTGTTGCTGTTGCAGTCGAGCTTGTTGATGGATTTGTTGTTGCTTCTGTTGTAGTTGCTGCTGTTGTAAGACAAGATTTTGCTGCAAATGCTGTTGTAAGAAAGTTTGTTGTTGAGCCTGCTGGGGCTGCTGATGCACCACAGGTTCTTGCTGTCTAGTTTGCTGTTTCATCAGTGGATCTTCATGTACTCTTGCCTGAGTTTGTTGATACACAGGTTTCTGCTGCTGTTGCTCTAAATGATGTTGCAAAAGTGCTTGCTCCGGCAGGGCTTGATGCTGCTGCTGTTGAATATAAACTTGTTGCTGATCTAATAATTGCTTATGCACAAGGGCTTGCTTCTGCTCCAGTTGCTGCTGTTGTAGTTGGACTGGTTGCTGATCAAGTGGGATGTAACCTTGATGTGGCTCAAGCTGGAAAACCTGCTGCTGTTCCTGCAGTTGTAACAAAGTTTTCTGTTTCTGCTGCTGTGTTTGTATGATAGTCTGGTCACAAGGATCCCTAGTTGGTTGAGAATGTTCTCCTGGCTGTGGTAATGGCAAAGCTTGCTGCTGCATACCTGCTAATGCCGTTTGCTCCTGTTGGGTTGGTGGAAGGGTCTGCTGTACACAGACCTGCTGCAGAGGCTCATTTTGATGTTTGTGGACAGCTATAGCTGAAAGGTTCTGTGGATGCTGTCCTACTGTAGGCTGAGTGGCGCTAACACGTTGCTCTGCCAAAGCAACTTGAATGTCCATTTGCTGCTGCTGAAGGCAGGCTGTCTGGACCCCTATCGGAGGGATCATGACAGGTTGTGTTTGTTGGGGTGCTGGCTGGCGAATGATGTCAGTTAGCTGCATGGGAGTGGCCTGGGGCTGCTGAATGGGGGCAACAATGGTCCCTGCTAGCCCGGCAGGATCACTGAGGGATATAGATGAAGTGAGGACAGGGGTGATGTATGACTGTGATGGGGCCGACAACCCATGGGGTGTGACGGTTTGAAATGCATCTGATGGGAATGTTTGTGACTGCTCGGTGATGTGACAGAAGGATGATTGGTGGTAAAAGAAGGGGGGGAAGAAAGTAGTAAAAATTACGTAAGAATAAGGTTTGCCACAACAATTAACACATTTTATATTACAGGGTTTCCCACAGTTTTTAAGTGGAGGTACCTAAGCTTAAATGTAAACAATAGAATGATGGAACTTTTGTATTTTTTTATGTCTTAAAAGGGACCGTGTGCAGGGAGTTCCTCCAGCTGCCGGCAGGGCGCCTACATTTCAACATACTGCAAGCATTATATCCCACTTATATCCCACTTCTTCCTGCTTTGAGTACATGAGCTATGTCTGCACACACGCACACACACACACACACACACACACACACACAAACTAGTTACATTTGTTGTCAGCTAATGATAGCAATTTGGCATAGATTAGTTTAGCTACTAATGTTAGCTATCATGGAATATGTAGCCTATTGTAACAACTACATGAATGTAAGTTGTCGATCACCTCTCTGAGACCACTTTTGTGTGTGTGTATGCACTACGGACATTTTTTTAAACCACTACTGATAACAACCGGCATTGGTGTTGCATACAGTCCCTTTAAACGTATTTCAGCCTTAGTTTAAAAATATCAGAGGGTATTTGACTATTGAGACAGCTCCACTGAATGTACCAGGGAAAACCCTGCATGAATGCAGTCAGTCAGATAAACAGTGTCAGAGGATTATGAAAATGATTTGTGGTAGGGTAAGTAGTTATTTGAGGAGGGAAAAAACATAAAATCCGATGGTAGCATAGCTTTTTCTCCAACTGTAAACCTCATCTAGTAAAGTCTCTGGACACAAATCACTGACTGGCACTAAGGAGTAGTAGAAAAGAAATATTTTAAATAGGATCCCAGCTAAAGCGACATCATATAAAGAGTATATACATTAGATCAGGGATAGGGAACCTATAGCTCGGGAGCCAGATAGGGCTCTTTTGATGTGTGCAACTGGCTCTCAGACATTTCTGAACACAATAAAATGTATTTATTTATATTTATTTATTTTTCACTGACATTTTGAAGTACAACATTACAGAAATGAGTGTTTAAAAATAACGTTCAAATTATAAAACTTTCTTATGCATTTTAATCCATCCATTTTGTACTATAATGCGGGTGGCCGGAGCCGATGCCAGCTGCCCTTCCGATATTTTCCTGGTCAGAGACCAAAACTCCATTATTATTGGATAATGCGGTAGCCGTAAACTTCCATCCTTTAATCAAATAGTCAGCTAGCTAATTCTGCCGAGCAAACTCTTTTGACAAAGAAGATGGTGAAAAGAAATAAAGATACAGAGCACGGTGTAAAACCATGCAGCACCAGAAGTCGCATTAATGGTAACAAGTATTTGATTTCTTATTGGTTAGCTTCAGTATAATGTTCTAAAAAATAACTTACCGCTAGGGATGAGCGAGTACACCACTATCTATATCTGTATCTGTTCACCCATCTAAATGATCTGTGTCCATACCTATACTCTGACTGGGCGGAGCATAAACCGGAAGTAGGCATGGTTTATCTGGAAATGGGTGGGGCTTTAATCAGCACATTATTTTAAGTCTGAAATTTACAAAGATTGATCAGAATTAATTATATTTTATTGTTTATTATTCAGCTATATGTGTACTGTGTGTGTGTGTGTGTGTGTGTGTGTGTAAGTGATCTGTAAGACTTTACTATTTACTTTACTACTTTACTGTGTAAAGTTGATGATTCATGCAAACATCGAGTGATGGCAAACACGGAAATAATCTGTCAGCCTTGTTCACTGTAGTTTTCTCAAAAGCACCGCGTTCAGTACTACATGCAAAGTTTTCCAACTGACTTTATATCACCAGCCAAATTAGAAGCAAGCAGACGAAAAAAAAACCCAACAAATCACTGGCAGTGACCAACGCAACACGAGCCGTTTCCAGCTCTGTCTTGTCAGATGCACCGCGTACAGAAAAAAACAAATTTACCAACTAACTTTAAATATCATACAAACCGAAATAGAGCGAAATACAGAACGTGTGAAAGAATGAGATACAGTACATGGCTCAGTCGCTCAGACAGTAGCGAGTCTGTCTAGGTAGGGGCGGTCGCTGTGTATGACTAGCCAATCACAAAGTGTAAAGAGTGAACACATAAGTAGTTACCCAATGAGGATTTTCCTTCATCACGATTACGGATAATGTCGAGCTGTACACGTTTCATGCTCGTACTCAGCAGAAATGCATTATCCGTAACGGATATATCCGGCTCATCCCTACTTACTGTACCTGTTAGTCTTGTTTAAAAATGCACACATTTAGTTGTATTCAGTGTTAAAAAAAATGATATGGCTCTCACAGAAATACATTTAAAAATATGTGGCTTCCATGGCTCTCTTAGCCAAGGTTCCCGACCCCTGCATTAGACCAACGAATACATCATGATTATGGCTTAAACATAGTGCAATGATCACTAAATGATTACAGTTTGGGATGGTCTGGATCGGAGTATACGCCATTTCAGGCAAATGGTGGTCATAGCAGATACCGACTGTTTTTCGTACCCCTCCGGAATACCCCCAATACTTTTAAGGCCTTTTGGGTACATAGAAAAAGTTTTCGATCTTACGAGTTCAGCTCATAAAAATGGGAGCAAACAATGTTGCGTTTCTATTTTTGTTGAGTGTATGAAACAAAGGTTTAGGGATGTTTCTAGACTATAACATATGACGGCACCATCAAGGATAAAAAGTGGTATGAAGATGGAATTGTCATATTTGTAGAATCACTGTAACGTAGCGTGTGATGGGCCCCATCTGAAAGCAGCCCCCGCAACTGATTAAAAGTTAGTGATAACGCTCCTTTCACCTGAAAATATTGCTGAGGTATACTTGGTGATACCTGTGGAACCATGGTGGTGGGCTGAAGAAACGTCTGACCAACAGGTGGCCCTCCGCTTTGACCGATGGACATACTGGACAGACTGACACTGTGGCCAACAGGGACACTTGGAACGCCTCCGCCTTCACCAGATGGGAGCCTCGGAGGATTGGCCAGTGTTCCTGTGCATTGTGTCTGCTGTTCCTGTAGGGAAATAAAATAGAGGATAATCAATGTAATTCAGAGTTTGCTATTATTTATGACTAAACTGAAATCAAGTGTTATACATACACATGTAGTCATGGGCTGAGAAGTTTGAGCAAGGGCGAATGATTCCCCTGGCTGAGAGTTTGACTGGCTCTGTCCATGTGCATAAGATTCACAGCTGGCAGACCCAAGGCTCTCCCCTTCAGAGTGAAGCATAGTTTGAAAATGAGAATGATAAAAAATGTAGCATACAAAACATATCATTGTGTATATCTGACCTGGCAGGCATAGTGTTGCCCCTCCGACAACATTCTGCAGCCTGACATGCTGCTCCACTTGAGGTGGGTCCTCAGATTCGTGTCCACCTCCTCCACCAGTCAGTCCAGTTGCCCCTGGCCCCAGTGAAGATGGGCAGAATGGACGTGTATAAGATGTTACAGTGGAGTCCCGTCTTTCTTCAAAGCCTTGCTGCTGTTGGAGCAGCTGCTGCTGCCGCCGCTCCCGTGACTTTTTTATTAGATTCACTCTGTCCCGAATGGATTTCCCCACCACCTTGGCATCACTCTCGTGGAAGAAGCCAGACTTTACCTTTGAAAAGAGGGAGATGGATAATAACACTCTAAAAGTAGAATCTGGGTCACAGGGAAGTAGGCTACCTTGAAATGGATGATAAATGAGCGGTAGGATTTCCTTTTCTACCATTTAAATATTGTCTCACCATTTCCAGAGCCACTTCCTCGGCGCTGTCGTTCTCCAGGTCATAGCTAAACTCAATGGCCTCATTATCTTTGTGTTTCCCCTTCAGCTTTTTGGGCTCCTCAACCCAAATCCTTAGAGCCAAACATTCTTGGGTGCCTGTGTCTTCCTCTGCTAGCTCCACTCGGACCCCTGTGTCCTCACCAAAAAACGCGTGATTTAGGAGGTCTCTGATGGACAGTCTGTGGAAGAAAGCAGGAGATAGTTAGAAAGGTATTGAAGGAATTTTGCTTGACACAGTCATAAAATTAAAACTTGCTTACCTCTGGCTCTTGTTCTGACGTATACAACCTTCAATGATCTCTTTAATCTCTGGGTCATTCACTTTATCAAAGCTTGCTGGTTTTATACCCTACACAACCACATACAGAAAATAGCTGAAATGCCTAAATTACATTTTGTACCAATATTTGTTTTCTTTTTCTTTCTTTTTTTTTTTTCTTTAAAGGGACTCACGCTTGTCACTTTGCGATAAATCTGAGCGGCATTTTGACACTCGGAGTAGGGATATTCGGATGTAGCCATCTCCAGCATGCACATCCCAAAGGCGTAGACGTCCACAGACTCATCATAGTGTTCCTCATACATCTCTGGAGCCATGAACTCTGGGGTTCCTTTAAAGCAGAACAGGTAAATACAGCTTCACCCCCATTACTTTTTACATTTGTATTCATTATTAATATCCTTATAGAGCCCAAGAGGGACCATTAGCAGGTTTTACAATCTTTACAGTGTGCAGTTTCCTCTCTCCTTTGCTTAAATTGTCCATCAAGTAGAATTATGCTTGTCTAAGTGCTGCCCACATACATTTTACAGTGACTATCAATACTAATCTATACAACAAAAGCAGTTGAGGCCTGCTATTAAAATGAGTGCTGAATGCAATTCATATTCATTGTGCTGATATAGCAACCACATGAATTGTTTTCAACACGGCCTATTTAAAAAGCCTACCTATGACGCTCTTGGCGAATGAGGTCCTCATGAGGGTAGCGAGTCCCAGATCACCTATTTTGACAGACCCAGTGGGGCCCGTGATGAAGATGTTGTCACATTTGAGGTCCCTGTGGACTATGGGAGGGGTTCTGGTGTGAAGGAAGTGAAGGCCCTTCAAGATTTGTCGACACCAGCTCCTCAGCACCTTGGGCTTCATTACCTTGAAGCGCTTCAGGTAACTGGAGAAAGAGACATAGTTGCATGAATATTAGATCACTTCTCCGAATAATGTCTTTTTAGTCTGAGTCAAATGAAGATTGAGATTCTAACGACATGACTATACTAAATTCATTTTATAGACATGTAAATGATAATGTTTGTACTGTAGAGCTACCCAGTTTTCATTTTTGAATATTGCATTATCATATAAACTTTTGCAGTTAAGGGCTGTAGTCTACACTAAGCATTGTAGCATTGATGCTAAAAGTACAAATATTTTAATGTGCACTTCACCAGTTGATATGGCCTTTTTACAAAACCTACTACCATTAATATTGTGCTGGAGCTCAAGTGAGCTGTGATGAGCATTATTCTGCTCAATAAAACACAGGTATGGAAAAAGGAGTTCTGTACATTCGGAAAGAGATACAGTAACAACCAAGGAAATGTAGTCAAATACCAATCCCTATGTTACGCCACAGAAAATTATAACCACAACACTCTTATGTTGTGGCTAGTAATGCAATACTTCTGTGTATTTTTAATAGAAATGTTTAAAAGTAATTAAAGGGTCATTAAATGTGTCTGTGTTACAAATGACAACACATGAATGTAAAGCTATAAATGACATACTACATACGTTTTGAGTGTTCCTGAGGTCATGAGTTCAGTGACCAGTACAATGCACTTTTTTCCACGAAGTACAGATTCCCAAGAGTCATAGAAGCGCACAATGTTTGGGTGTTGGAGCCCCTTTAGCATCTCTGCTTCTTCCTTGAAGCGCTGCTGCTCGGCCTTGGTCAGCTTGCGGTCCTGAGATGAAAGGGACAGGCATTAGGCATTATGGTATGCATTCCCATAATGATTTGCACTGATTTTCAGTATATACTTTCACTGATTTCTTTCCATACAGTATATACTTTTCCATCATGTTCATAGAGAAATTTACTCATGATGATGGCTTGATAAAAAAGGCCTCTAGATGGCAGTAGCAACACAGTGTTGCACCAGTGCTGGGACAACACCCTGAGTTTGGAATGCTCGGATTAGGGTTTTATGCTGCCGATCATCCATGAGTGAGATCAGCCAATACCGACACCAATCACAAGGATTAACTGTACATTTTTCAATTTATTTATGATGAGTGCTATTGGCATGGGCCACCGTTTGACAATTCCAAGGGCCCCTGGTAAATAGATAAATATTAAAAAATAAACCTTTGGGCGGATTGTTGTTTTTTTTGTTTTTTATTTTTATTTTTATTTGTGTGAAACTATTTTTGTACTATTTGACACAAACTCGAATTTAATTAGCTGAATATTTTGGTGTAATAGGAATACATGGGAAATAAACAGTTCAATAATTATTTTTTAGCTCAAGATAACAAAATCAACAGAACAAAATAATACAAATAAATATCTTCATTAAATACAAATCTGTCCTGCTGAATTTAGTCAATTATTTCTGTTTTATTTACAACTGGCAACATTTAAATTGTACACTTCTTTATTTATCAAGCAGATCTCCACTCAAACAGTGTGGCCATTGTCTTTATGCTATTTTGTGCTCATTTGTCATTATATAAAAGGCATAAAGTCTGAATTCAACGGTTATAATAAAAAATAAGAGTTGAAGCAAATATTCTTTGACCCTTTGGTGAGCTACTCAAAATCAGCCTGTGAGCTAGGAGACTCCTGTGATAGTATCACCATCATAAGGCTGGACACATTATGCGTTTTTCTTCATTAAACAACCACACACAGATCGTGTTTGCAGGACAAGACATAAAGTTTTTATTCCAACACATTTGTGTGGCATCTGCCACACTTCTCCAGTATGGCCCAAAGAGGATGTGGCAGAAATCCAATACACTCACATGAGCAGCATCCCCACAAAGGGACAAAGCAACAATTAACCAATTGCTGTGAAACAGTCCAAAAATGTTTGTTTAAATAATATATGAGTCATATAAGTCCAGTAAAGATGCACAGGGGCTCTGGTCATCCCTTCAAGGATGATATGCCATCTTGCATTTTGTTTGTCTTTTGTTTCCTTAAACTTTTTAAATCAATTATGTACCTACTTGCCATTAAATTGCCATGTCTTCAAGTTCAACTCTCCTGAATGTCAAGTAACAAGGAAACTGTCCTAATGAATGTGAGCATGCTCCATCAATGCTAACAAAAAACGCATTTTACAATGGCGCAAATACTAACAGGCAGGCCTCCCTATTTTTAGACATGTCACAAGCAACTGTTGTTGACTGCTTATTCCACAAGTACAAAATACAAAGCATTTCAGGTCCTTGGTCTATTGACTTTTGCTGACTTTGAGACTGGGAAACATGGGCATAATACTATGGCTCTGCAAGACAGACTTAGTGTTTTATGTTAAAGCAAAATGTATCAGAAAATAAACAACATCAGAATACGTACAAGACAGATCAACAACAGCCAGTGTCACAAACAGGCCTCACTATAAATAGGAGTCATCATAATATAAGCTTTCCATTGATCAATTGTATTGATTCTTCTGTTTTGTTTTACAAAGCTTCAACTGAGCCGTAAATGTACAAAACATGTCTGAACTGATTTTCCTACAATAAAGGTCTGTCTCTATCACTCAGGACATCTCTGCATCTCTTGCAGTCCGTGTTTCATTTTTTCCTTTGCTTTCAAGACTTGTTCAGTGTCCTTTTCTGGAAGTACTGGTTGAGACAACCTCTCCACCCCTCCCCTCGCAACAGCGAAGAAGTATCAACAGAATGGTTGCTCGTTGTTGCACTATTATGGCTAAGAATAAGTTGTACAGTTGAAGCCCTTCGTCAAGCGTTCATTCGTGTGACGCCTCAGTAACTACCTTAGGTAATGCTTGTGTAAATGTGGCTGCCTATATTTACTGCTACCTGTTTCCCCCCTCCGATCTATATTAATCATTTTGTCAGCCGTACCCACGTCTGTTTGGGTACTTTGTGTGAGTCACCACTCAAAGGCTCATCCATGATCCCCACTGTTTAACACAGCTTGATTGCCACCTCAGCATCCATTGTGTCTCCTTGCGTGGCATCACTCTGTTTCTAAGTCTGCACAGTTCACACAGAGTTCACTTGGTAGAATTCTGTCTAGACAGACTTGCATTCTCCATATCAGCATGCGTCGATTAGGGAATTAGGGCTCATGCTCGTCAAGCATATCATTAAAGCATGTGAGGAACTATTATACACAGCAACACTGCCTTCATACATGTGAACTAGGGCTGTCAATTGATTAAAATATTTAATTGCGATTGATCGCATTTTGTCTATAGTTAACTCCTAATTAATCGCATTTAATCGCAGATGAAAAAAGTTTGATCTATAATAAGTAGGGATGTAAATCTTTGTGGTAAACGATTCAATACGCAACTATGCTAACTACATCAAATTTTATCTAAAGGGATATCAGTTTTTGAAATATGGGCCATGATTTCATTCAAAAATAATGTACAGTAAGAAATCCCCCAGTTTTTGAATGTTTAATACCAGTGGCGATTTGTCCCACTTTGTTTGACAGTCCTTGAACGCACATTCTGCCATTTTCACACGCTGCACAGACAGATACTTTATTCATCTCCAAGAGAAATTCACACAGATGGACTACTATACTGTATTTTTACCCTTTTTGTTTCACCTCATATTTGCTCCCAAATGCTGATACTATGTGGGAATGCATAAAGGTAAGATTTGATTGCCTTATTGTGTGCTAATCTGCATATTTGTGGAACACAACCTCTCTGAAAAACAACTCCAGGCTTGTACTGGTGGATGGTGAGTCTGTATTCATTTCATGCTTTTAATTTGATGTTGTTCCTGTCATAGTTTTACACGATACATAATAAGATAAATCGCTACAATGTACGTATGTTTTATTGGTGTGTTGATGACTACCTCGTGCGCCGCTAATGCTAGCGCTGCTAGCTCTTCCGTCATGATCACACTTACAGAAGACGCCACATAGTTGTCCTCGGCTATGCCTGCCGTTAACTTTAAAAAAAAAACACTCGTTGGGATACTCGTATGTCAAGATACCACTGTAGAAATCGTTCAACTACTAACGTTCACTATCATTGAATGTATTGCCCATATGATAACCACACCATGACTCCATATTGTCGATTGCTTCTCCGACACTGCCTTTGTGTACAGCATGTGTGCGAGACAGCGATGAGTGACACAATCATGAACGTCGGTTATTTATTGACATTTTATGAGAATTTTGGACATTTTTAGGCCTTCAATTCAAATGATTGGATTTTCTACTTTTTAAGATACTCTGTCAATTGCTTCAAGTTGCAATTAATCAACAACTGACTGCTGCTTCTTCTTTTCTTCTTTTCCTTTCAGCTTTTCCCTTCAGGGGTCGCCACAGCGAATCAATTGTCTCCATCTAACCCTGTCTTCTGCATCCTCTTCTCTCACACCAACTACCTTCATGTCCTCTTTCACTACATCCATAAACCTCCTCTTTGGTCTTCCTCTAGTCCTCCTGCCTGGCAGTTCCAAACTCAGCATCCTTCTACCTATACCTATATATTCCCTATCTCTCCTCTGGACATGTCCAAACCATCTCAGTCTGGCCTCTCTGACTTTATCTCCAAAACCTCTAACGTGCTGTCCCTCTGATGTACTCATTCCTGATCCTATCCTTCCTGGTCACTCCCAGAGAGAACCTCAGCATCTTCATCTCTGCTACCTCCAGCTCTGTCTCCTGTCTTTTCCTCATTGACACTGTCTCTAGACCAAACAACATCGCTGGTCTCACCACAGTTTTGTACACCTTTCCTTTCATTTTAGCTGAAACTCTTCTATCACACCTGACACTTTTCTTCAAACCTCGACCTCTCTGGCTTCTCCTCCACCTGTTCCCTGCTCTTACTGCAGATCCCAATGTCATCTGCAAACATCAGAGTCCATGGAGACTCCTGTCTAACAACAACTGACTGCACTGTCAATCAATTATCAAAGCTTTCATAAGAACTTTAACTTTTATAATGTTTATATCTACCCGTATTTTAAATAAAAAAATTTTGTTGGAAATTGTTCTCCCAGTTCAGTAAAGTTAAAATAAATACATTTTATTGTAGCTAGGTGGCACCCTTATGAGACTGAGCAAAGACTTGGTAAACAGAATAAAATATGAGTTCTAGCCACACACCTGACATTATTTGGGAAGCGTGATGAGACGTCTGGTTGAGCATGTCAAGCTACAGGTTAAGTAGCCTCAAAAAATACCAGACAAATGTTAAGAATTTGTTTTGCAAGGCCCGCTGGATAGATGCTAGGCGGATGAAATCAGTGCCTTGGCACTTGAGCACTAAAACGTCTATTTTGGAAAACACAGTATGAATATCACATGTCAGTGGACTAAGGGATACTTGTTGCTCCTTACATTGATATGGAATTGAAGGACTACTGCGCATTAACAACATTAAGATGATTACAGCAATTACAGACAAGAGGAGCTTATTTCTGTTGTTGAGACATGAGACTAGTTATGTGTGTTTGCCTGCCTGCAATGTGCAAATAAGCATCTGGCAATCCAAGGTGGCGGGTGGTTGGGATTAGATTACAGTAAGCTACAACAGATCACAGTAACAGGATAGATAGCTGGAAAAGGGCTGGCCCACATGCTAGATTAGAACGGCAGGCCAGTAGGCCAAGTTCACCAACTCCAGTACAGCATTTGAACTGGAATAGCATTCAAAGGTATAGGGAGCATGTATGGGCCCACGAGGCCACAGTGAACATATTTAGTGGCTTCTTCCCTGAAACATATAACACACAGCTACATCTGCTTTTGTGAGAACTGGAAGATAGACATTCTTACAGTTCTTACATTTCTATTAACACAAAAAAGGTGTACAATGCTTTAATTAGTGTACATCAATAAAAGCTGACAAATAATTTGATACATTGCTTCAAGATTGTCGAATTCTGATTCTGACAGTTTATTAACAGTTTATTAACCATGGAAACGGCCAATTTGATGGAACAAAACGCTAGCAGAGAAGGCCTTTCTGGTTCTGACCACCCCCCACTAGAGTAAACCTGCCAGGTGTTTTGATCTTGCGGATTTTTTGTAGTCTATTGATTTCACTTACACTCAACTAAAATATGAATGGAACACTTCTGTTTTTGCTCCCATCTTTCATGAGCTGAAGTAAAAAATCTTAAAGACCTTCCCATGCACACAAAATGCCTATTACTAGGGGTGTCACCATACACCATACACGAGATGAGACGATGCACGATACTGGCTTCACGAGAAAAAGACGAGATGATATTTTAACATTACTTTTAAGAAAACTGCAATGACAAAATATAGGAGTGGACAAACAGACTTTTTTATTTAAATGAGTCACAAAACAAAGCAGCTACATTTTGAAATGTTTTATAACTTTGTCTTGCTTTTAACTGAAGAACATTTTTCCCCAAATTGAAACAAAAACAAAAAATTGTAAGTTAAAATAATGACGTCAGTTGTAGCTACTACTACTGAATATTTATGTTGACGTGTAGTTATGTATTATTTGTATGTTATGTATTATTTTTATGTTCACGCTAAAAGAACTACAGTTCCCACGATGCTTAGAGTGCCGAATCAGAAAGTAGTGAATAAGTCCGAAGTGGCCCGAAGTAGACGCTCGTATCAAATGTTTTGATAGAAGTCATATACAACGATCGTGTTTTGAGCTGCATATGACTTAACGTTTGATCAAATACAGTATAAGTAAGTTCGATCAAATGTAGAATTACTACAGCTTCTGCTTGAACATTACACCATTGAAATCCGATGAAAAAAGCACCCGTTGAGTGACGCTGGGAACACCGAGTTAGGTGGGATTGCAAGGTGTATAGTGTGTATAGAGCACTTAATATGTGCTTCCAATCCTGCCTGCGCTTCCATATTACGTGTACTCTGTGTGGGCTTCTTGCTGCCCTGTTGTTGCGAGACAGCTCTAAACGAGAAATATTGTCACGTTTGAATCTCTTTTATAACTAGCAAATATTGCTCACAAGTCTGTCTTAATCATGTCAAATGTGGGTAAATGCTCTCATTCAATGGCGTTTGGCATCTGGAAAGGTGTTCTCTTCCCATCCCCCATTCAGTAAAACTGCACATTTTGGAGTGGCTATATTTTGTGGCCTGCCTGAGGCACACCTCTGCAATAATCATGCTACCTAATCAGCATTGAGATATGCCACACCTGTGTGGTAGATGAACTATTTTGCCAAAGGAGACGCGTTCACTAACACAAATTAGACTGATTTGTGAAGAATATTTGAGACAAGTAGGCCTCTTGTGCACACAGAAAAGGTTTCAGATGTTTGAGTTCAGCTCATCAAAGACTTGATCAAGAACAAAAGTGTTGAGTGTATATTTTTGTTGAGTGTATGAAAGGTGGTAGTTAGGAATGTAAGTATTGAGGAGCGACAACATTTCTGCATTAAAAACAAAATAATTGAAGGCTTTCCTTCTTAAATAAAATCATTTTTCTTCTGACTCTTCAGGAAGAGTAACTGGCTGATCGAGTGAGTAAGGACATTTACACTTCTACTTTTTGATCTAGTTGGTATTTATGCGATGTGTCCAAAAGCCTTTAAAGTTTTGTAGCCTTCCCTTTTTTGAACAGTTTCTACTGACTCTCTGTAACAACTTGTCTGCAGTGTTAGTGTTCCTGTCATCAGTAGCAACAGAATCCCCATTGATGGCTTTCTTGCCCAGGGGCAGAAAATGTGTCTGGTCAGCCTGGGTCGATCCATCCCATCTACCTTTAAAAAAAAAACAGTGCATTTTATTTTGTAACTAAATTTAGACTATCATCAATACTTCTGTATGCCATGACCTCGCCTCATGTCAATGGTCTTTGGTAATTAGAATCAGCTGAGATCAGCTCAAACTCCTCTCAAAAGCTTTTTATTACTGATGTTTTCCCACTAAAGTGATAAAAACAGGAAGTCTCTCATTCTTAACCTGAAGCAGTGCTACTCTTATGAATGCACAGATGCGGTGAGCTGGTCCAGTCTGGGACAACTGGGTTGAACCAGTCAGATCTCTGATGCCACTGTTCTGCTGTCTGTGCAGGGTTTTTGTTCCAGCCTGACAGGCCCCGGCTGTAATTAACTCCCTGGATCACCCAACATGCTTACTCACACACACAAATCACGGTGGGTGAGAAAGTGAAAGAGTGCATGGCTGATACATACAGGAGCATATGTGGGTACAACTTGCACACACAACTGGGATACATGTGCAAAAACACATCCACAGAGGAAGCCAGAAAGGAAAGTCTACGAATAAAATGCAAAAGAGCACTGTGGCTGTGCTTTTGGGTGTGGAATTCCCAGGGAGTGGTATAATAAATAAGAGCAATGGTGTCTGCACTGTGAGATTTAATTTCCCACTCATTCATGCTGCGTTTGAACAGCTAATCACCTAGCGTCCCTGTCTTTTTCAGACAGAAGAAGAAAAGTTAGGTGCTTCCCTAGCAAACAACAGTTAAAGAAATGTATAGCCGCTAGTCTGATAAATGGTATTCTTAAGGCATTAAAGGAAATTGCACTTTTTTAAAATTTTGCCCATCATCCACAATCCTTATGTGACACTTGAACACACGTCTTTTGCTTTTTTGTGCGTTCTAAAGATATACAAACAGCTAAAAAGAGGCAGCTAGGAATGCACGTAATGGGATACAACTATTCTGCCAATAAAACCTTCTGAAAAAAGCGCCAACAGTGCTCCATTTAAATAATGTGACCTGCATATTAACCGAGACACAGCGACACTGTTATTGCTGTTATTAACATTGTTACGCCGCAGAACTACTTTACTTGCGTAGTGACACCTTGCCATACCACTCCGGCTAGCGACTAGCCAGCTAACAACTATCTTCAACACACACTCTCTCATAGCGCCGTGGCGCTATGTCGCTGTGTGACGCGTCCAGGAAGGAAGTTCCGGGAAAGCTTAAAACGACCAAAATATGACAAAATACCGTAAGTATTTCATGCTATCATGAATGTGCCTGTTACTACATGGATACAGCATGTATATTAAACGATAAAATGTTGTTAGAGGTTTTTGAAAGTGTTTTTATAGCGGGCTTTCTAGGAGGAAGAGGTGTGTCTCATTATGTGCATTAATTAGCTGTTTCTTTTGAGCAGTTTTTAAAAAATATCTTTTAGTATGCACAGAAAAGAGAAAGACATGTGTTCAGGTCTCACATACGAATTGTGGATGATGGGCAAAATTCCAAAAATAGTTTTCCTTTAAGATTCGTCATTTGTCATTACCAGTTAGAACTGTCTCATCTTTCCGATCACTCCTTTAAAATGTCACTGCACAGAAACTCCAAAACTTCAAAAATCAGGGGTAAATGGGGTGGCTCATGTGACCAGAAAGAATGTGGTACTTGATCCAACAATACCAAGCCTCAGTGCGCACGCGTGTGTGTGTGTGTGTGTGTATGTATGCATGAGTGTCCTCTCTGCATACTGTATGGTTGCTTAGTATTAGCTAGACAACTGCTCTCTGGGAGGGATGCCATAGTAATCCTCTATTTGGATCATCAGTCTACCACTCTGTCTCTCAGCTTTCTTTCTCACACGCAGCGTCTTCGCTTCTCTCATCACTATTGTGTCATGTTTCTCACACTCTCCATGTGTTTTCTCTCCGACAACAGACTCCCACCAGTTAAAGGAAAACTGCACTTAAAAAAAAAAAATGTTGCCCATCGTCCACAATCCTTACGTGAGACATGAAGACACGTCTTTCTGCTGTGGTAATAATGTAAACATTAGGGTCGTTTTCACAGGCTTGAACAAAAAATGCATTAATTAACTTTAATTGCCAATTCCTCTGCCTTTATTCCTTTCCCCTATCTATCAAGGGCAGACAGGTTTTTCAAAATAAAGTGTATTGAAACATTTGTATGATGTTTGATAGATATTTTATTTATTATACAAATAAATTGTGGTCAATATGTAAATAATAGGCTATACATGAGTGGTCACCAACCTTTTTGAGACCAAAGTCCCTGGTCTCAGCCGTGAACCTGCACAAGATCTCCCCACCTCCCAAAACAAGCGGAATACAGTCAAACCTGTCTTAGCGGCCACCTTTATAGAACGGCCACCTGCCTATAGCAGCCACTGAAAAATCCCCCGCAGCAAATTTACATGTTATAGACCCTGTGTATAGCAGTCACCTGTCCAACGCGGCCAGCGGCCACCCATTTTGTCTCTCTTGGTCAATATCTGACCGCATATAGCGGCCAAATTACAAACTCAAGTAGAAGCTTCATGCACGAAAAAGTTTTGTTTTTCAATCAATGAAGCCGTCGTGTGTAGACTTTAATTACTGAGTCCTAGCTCAGTCACAATCATTCACAAGATCCACACAAACTGTCAGTTGTTCCACATAAAAAAGCAGTCTTCTTTTGAGCTTGCTATTTCCTGGTCAAACATGTAACTTTAAGAGCATTTGCACCAAAACATTACCGCAAATAAGGCTGGGAACAGGACGCTACAATAAAAAAAAAACATACGCTAGCATGCATGCGGCAGCGGGAGCAAAACTGAGTTCGGTTGTACTTAATTGAAGTATTTTAGAATGTACTCACGTTATTTTTCATCAATCCTCATCCACAAATCCATCAAAGTCCTCATCTTCTGTATTCGACACAAAAAAGCCGTCTTCTTTTCCGTTCGCTACTAGTCTGTTAACGTGTCAGTTTTATTCAGCTCCGAAGCAAAGAAGGAAACTTCTCCTGTTGCTTCTGCCAACTTTATTTATTGAACGCGGCCACCAGACAACAGCTCAGAACACACACACATCTCTCAGCATCGTCTCTCCTTCCTGCTTGCCCACAAGGCAAAGGTTAAACAAGCCCCACTACATAGCTGTCCAGACAATGCCTGTAACAAGTGACACCGTTTATTTCCTGGTGTGAGACAATGTGCACAATGTGTGTCAATACTGTAATGCTGCTTGTTGTGGGGAAGGAGAGACTCACGTCGCCGATGCACTTTAATGGCTTTATTAACAGCGGAGAACACTGCAGGACTTTACATCCACGCCAACATAAACACACTTCCCAACTCTCTCCAAACTCACAGCTAGCACTGAGCCTAGCTCTCCTGCTCGGGACGCCCACCGTCACTTCCCGTTACTTCCTGATGAACTAAAGCTGTAATGACACTCTGCCGTATAAAAAGTAAAATATTAAAAACAAGCGTAAGACATTACTAGCACAGCTTTGTTCTGTGGGTCGTGGATATATTCTATCAGTTATTATTAAGCCTCTAGCTTCCTTTTAGTAAGTAAAAACCTTGGCTATGATTGCACTACATTGTCATGTAGACCTACAAAGTACACTTGGAAGAACAAGAGGTGAATAAATGTATTGCAACTGATGTGAAACTGATGAGGGGTAGGATTAAATAAGCTGTGCTTCTTCCTACTCCTTTTTGGACATGCAAAATTGTGAATTGTACTATGTGATGTGCTACTGTTTGACTCATATGCATGTTCAGGATGAATTAAAACCATGAACCATGAACCATGATAATAACAAGCCTAGTAGTGCTGTACAACTTTTATCCGCAGTCCACAGTGCCCTCTACTGGTCAACATTATTCTTATCATTTTTCCCCCTTTTTTTCTTTGTTTTTCCTCTACTGGTCAACATTCAAACTGGGCCCCAACCTGTCTATAGAGGCCACCTGTCTATAGCGGCCACTTTTGCAGACTCCCTCTAGTGGCCGCTATAGACAAGTTTGACTGTGTGTGTGTATATATATTATATATATATATATATATATATATATATATATACATACAGTATATATGTGCTTTGTGTTATTATTGGTTGTTGATTTCAAGATTTATTTCAGCTTTTTCTCATTGTGCCTTTTGCTGTATTTTTATAGTTTTTGTTGTTTTTTAATTTGATTTTGTTTCTGACGGGCACTTTATGCACCCTACTTTTGTGGTTCTTGGTCCGGGCTGGGCTTGTGGCGTCAGCTCCATGAGCAAACCACAACTATTTGGCTTGTTGGCTCAGTGTCGTGGACGAGCAATGCAGATTGAGGAGAGAGGGGCTGGTCAATGCGCGACAAAGTTTTCCCTTAACTTTGGCCTCCATCCATCCGTTGTCTACGCTGCTTATCCTAATTAGGGTAACAGGGGTAAGCTGGAGGCTATCCCAGCTGACTTCGGGTGAGAGGCGGGGTACACCCTGGACTGGTCGCCAGCCAATCGCAGATATATTTATTTTATTTATAAATGTGAGTATTTATGTACATTGTACATGTATATCAGCGGTGCACACTTTCAAAATGATCTACCTCTCACTATAAAACATATAGCATACCGCTATTTCAAATCTAACCGGTTAACTTTGCAACTACCATAAAAAAATACTAACGGTTACTATTTCACATTCACAGTTTCACTGGTAATCAAAATAGTTGATATCCCTCAGTAATTCACAATTCAAATCAATATGGCAATAATGATAATTACACATAATTCCTCAATAGTTGTGTACATAAATATGTCAGAGACTTTTGAAAACTATGACATTCTTAGCAAGCAGCGGGTGATGCTGTGGGACCCTGCCCCCTCTCAAAACACTCACAGGTGGCTCAGTTTTGTGACATAAAAAAACTATGAGAAGAATTGACAGAAAAATGTTCATTTGTAGTTTTAAATGTTTTGTTTTTATATTTGTTACTCTTTTTCTCACCCACAGTATAATTCCTCTCTCCTACAATGTCCATTACAATTACATGCACATGCGTCATGGGCAATTATGCATATTAGACTACGACATCATTTAGCAAAAGTCCCCTCTTGATAAGTTGTTGCTCCTCAGCAAATAGAAATCCCCACAGCAATCAGCGGCTCCTGTTGTGGCATGTAAAAGTGCATTTTTTATTTTTATTACCCAAATTCTGGATAAAATAACTCAGCAGTAATATGCATGTACATACAATAAAAGTCCTCATTACATTTGTAGCAGCTAGTTCTATACAAAAAAAAATGTGTCAGTGTGTGCACGTGTACTCCATTACAGAAATGTGTTTACTTGTTATTGTTGCTATTATTGTATGACTATTATTGTATGACGTTTTTTATGTGTTGCCTTGACTTCGGCCGTATTGTCATTTCAATCATTGTTAGTTTATTTTATAATTGTAATGTTTATATCAAACTGGATGTGCAAAAAGGAAAAGGAGGCCAGGGAAGTCTGGACTTCCCTACTGAGACTGCTGCCACCGCGACCTGGATAAACGGAGGAAAATGTATGCATGAATTTTTCCAAGGTGCTGTTTTTGGTTTGCATGGTTCTAACTTTCTCTAAATAATTAATAAATGATCACTGTTTCATGGTTGAACACAGCCTATTATTAGTAAACAAAATAATGCATATTTAAGCAAAATTTTACTTTTTTTTTTGCCAAAATTAAGCATTTTGAAGCATATAAATGGCTAAATAAACAAAAATACAAATGTTCGGCATTTAGAAGACGCATTTAAAGACATATGTAGTATTCTACACTGGTCACTAGGTGTCAGTAATGTTACTATAGCGATGGGCTATCAAGGGCAGTGATGTTCTGCATGCTGTGTTAGAGGTAGCTTTTAGGAAATGAGTCTGTAGAGGAAGAGAACTAGGTGTTGAAGTGCTGAACTGTCCATGCTATGTTTTGAGCATCTGCCTGTAAGACATTGTGCCCTGTGTCTATTTCAAATAAAAAGACTGACTAATTTACAGCATCCTGACATGATGTAATTCTGCGTCCATTAGATTACATTGATGAGACAATAGCCACCGCAGGAAGTACACTGTCCAGAAAAAAACAACAACAAACTCTCCCAATGCTAATGTGTGAGTCTATATTATGTTTTTTTTTATGTCTGTCTTATTTTCGGGTATTTCTGTGTGGAGTTTGCATGTTCTCTCCGTGCGTGCATGTTTTTTCTCCAGGTACTCTGGTTTCCGTAGTGAGGTCGTAAACAGGTTTTCTATGCTCTAACTACGAAAATATTCCATTTATAAATAAGAAATCCTACTTTGCAGAAATTCACTTATCACAGTCGGGTCTAAAACAATGTTTTTTTTTGTATCAAAAATATATTGAACAGTAACACTTAAGTATCGAACCAAACCAACCCATGAATTTCTGTATTGTTGTGCCTCTAGTTGTTATATATAATGACTTTTCAAATTTCTGACATATCAGCCTCCTCCCAATTATTGCATGCTTCTAATTTACGCCCTGTCCTTGCTGCAATTTACGTAAATAAAGGTCCCGATATTAGTAGTTTGCATTCTTGCTTCAATTGCTGCTCATGTTTTATTAATTCACGGCATTATATTTTATAGTAAAAAAAAACTAAACATATGCTTGCTGGGCATTTGCTAAGGTGCCAGAATGATGTTAGTTGTATCCATTTGCAGAGACACAATGAACAAATTATGCCAGCTTTGGGGACCGACGAAAGTAGCTTTGTTCACATTTGAAAAAAAAAATATTTTTTTTACATAAACCTGTCAGGAACATATTCATGACAGGTTGGTGAATGAGTATAACAGCAGAAGTGGTGCTGAGGGGTTTCACACACAAAAAAAGATAGTAACAGTTGAATTAGCTCCAAACCAAACACATGAGTTCCCTCACACAAAGCCAACAGTCAAATTAGAGGGTATTTTACAACACTGCTTTCTTTTGTAGTTTCCACTCTCCCCCACAAGAATGTCTTCCACTAGATGTTGTCTTCACTCCATGTTCTCTATTACACTCAGTGTAAATAAATAATAATAATTCTCATGAAGTATTACGCTACACAAGGCCTTAAATACTATATTAAGTTAATTTGACAGATCCAACTATCTACGTTAATCTTATTAAGTTAATATTAGTTAAACTAATATTATTAACTTAGAGGGTTGGTAACAAACTATGATTGTTTTTGGGTTGTTTTTTTTAAACACAGAGTGAATCCATCTTCAGAACCCTTAAGAAGTTGTAAGGTTACGATGTCACTGATGCAGAGCAAAAACCATCAGGCTCAAATCATGCAGCTTTTTACAGAATGACATGTAGCTACAAAGCAATGAGAGCCCATGAGTCTATAATTCAAAACAGTCCTAGAAAAGACAGGGATGTTCCTCATTTACATCCTGAAGTGCAGTCTCACAGCATGAATAGATCAGATAGCAATATGGAGATATCAAAGTTTTAATGAAAAGAGCTCCTGGATGCAATTCTATACATTGAAAAAGGAATGAACGTGTTAGTGCTCCAAAGCACATTATAACGGTATCAGACATGCTCTGGTTTGCACCAAAGTCAGTAAACGCAAACTATTTAACATTATTGTAGTCTGAGAATTCAAAGAAAATTTATCGTACCTGAAGTTCGCACCAAGCCACCTCCACCCAGGTTTCCGTGTCCAGGCCTTTGTACACGGTCTTGAAGGCTCCTCTGCCCAGTTCAATGTCAAATTTCAAGAACCTGCCACCAGGAGAAGTGGCCACAGCTTTCATCTCCGCCTCCTCCTCTTCACGGTCTCTCTCCTTTCCTTGTAGGGTGGGTGAGGAAGGAGGGCCACCCCTGCCAGGCTCCTGGCCGCCAGGGCAGGACGGATCCTGGCCCATGGCAGCGCAGGACACAGCTCCTCCCTGTGGGAAATTGGTTGTGAAGACTGGGTCAAAGGAGCACAGCTCCAAGTGAGGTGCACTGTGGGGGGCTTCTGGGAGAACCACCTCATCCTCCTCCTCACAGATCTCCACACTCTTCCTGAAGAAGCGCTTCTCTCTCCTAAGACATTTCTGGCCTGTGTCAACTGGCAAGGTGGGCGTTGAGAAGAAAACTGATTTGACTGGGGTCACCATACCCTCCTGATGAGCTTCTCCTCCTCCATCCTTTCCTCCTGTCCTTCTCCTCTCCTGAGGCTGGGATGGGAGGAAGCCCGCGGGGGTGCTGCATGTCCTGTCCCTATGCGTGTTGGAACTACCCTCCTGGTCCAGGTCCTCCTCCTTCTGACCATCTGGTTTATCAGAGGATTGCTGTGTGCCCGTGGGCTCTCCTGGGTCTGTAGCCATGGAGAATTTTCGCTCCTCCGAGACCTCCTCCACACCTTTCCTTCTCCGCCAGTCGCCGTCTCTCTGTCTCTTTGTTCGCTCTTGATCCCGGTTGACCAGATGTCTTTCTTTCTGTCCTACAGGTATCTTATGAAGGTTAACTGTGGTCCTTTCCCTACTTTCCTCACTCTCTGTATGTCTTCAGTACCTTACAGAATCCACATAAAAAGAACGAGACCACATGAGAACAGCTTATGATCTCCCTTTCCTTTGCAGCATCTTCCACATTTTCATCACAATGCACTTGAGTCCATCACTAAGCCAAGTAAACAGCACACCTTCAAGGCCTTATTAACGCACTAAAGCAGCAGTCTTTTCACGCGCCTGCTGGGAGAGCCACAGTCCTTCTAGTTCCAAGTGCTGAGTCAATATCTTCACGAGAAGCCTGGAACACAAAAGCAACACAAGTCAGACATTTCGAGGTGGGAATGACAGTATGCTATCATTTTATACCAACTCTTTCAATAAGTAATGCAAATGGGATGGTGAAAAATTTACATAAGGAAAGATCATATTCTGTCAGTTGTATCTCACATATTCAATTAATATACAGTATACATACTATGTATACTATGTACCGTATGTATATTTGTGTGTGTATATAAATATAGTGGTGTGAAAAAGTGTTTGCCCACTTTTTTGCATGTTTGTCACACTCAAATGTTTCAGATCATTTTAAATATTAGTCAGTCAATGACACAACTGAATGCAAAATGCAGTTTTTAAATGAAACTTTTCACTATTAAAGAAGAAAAAAAATTCCAAACCTACATGGACCTGTGTGAAAAAGTGATTGCCCCCCCTGTAACTGTAAACTAGTGTTTACATTATTTTACTTGCTGAGTCGGTCGTTGTGGTTGTACTCTTCATCGATGCAAATGTGTACTGATTTGGACAAGAAGAGGTTAAATAATGTAAATTGTAATGTTGAAAGTACATTTTGCTTTTGTTTTTATTAATTTGTTATAGAACGACTATAGATTTTTGTTGTTTAAAACATATGTATGAATTGTTGATCAATTACTTTTCACTATAGTTGATAAGTCTCATGATGAATAATGTCAATTATTAGAAAAATGACACAATCACGTGATAACTTTGCGTTAATTAACCAAGAGAAAACTGCTGTTAGTAGAGCCTATCCTGACCATTAAATATGGATGAGGAACTATGAATGAGTTTAGTGTGAATAATTCAAAGGCAATGGAGTCTAATAGTAGTGTGATTATATGAATGGCACTTTGGAATACCGTAGTCCCTTAAAGCTGCAAGAATAACTAAATACAGATGGCATCCTATAACACTGCAACCCACCAGCAAAGAGCAATACTGTAACTCACTGTGGGTTAGCATTACACGAGAGCCTAGGTTCCCAAAGTGGGTTACGCGTATCCCCAGGGGTACGCCAGTTGTTATAGGGGGTACCTGTATAAAAATTTACAACAATTAGCACCTCATACTCTCAATTACGAGTGCGCCTGAACACCTCACAGTGCAAGGAAAACAGAGCAGAAAGAAGACAGAGTGTGAAGTTGTTCATTGCTCTGTGAATAAATGAATAAATAGGTAAGTTTGATGATTATTTTGTACATTGAGAGTGTTTAATATTGAATATTTCATTGATATTGGTGTTCCAATCCCTGGATTGCACAGCAGTGAAAATCTGTCACTGTGGGTGGGGCTTTGTTGTTGGTTGTATGTATTTTTGTTGTACGGATTCTGCTTTATCATGATTGTTAAACTTTCACCTTCAATTGGATATTAAATGAATATACAAACTTAAACTATAGCCATCGTGAGTGGACAAAAAAAGTGAAGCTCAAATTCAATCCAATCAAATGGAAGGATACCAACATCAAACTGCAACAAAAGATATGTAGGATGACAACTTATCAGTGCTCATGTCAAACTTTATCAAAATGTCACCATGCAAAATAAATACATACGGAATTACTATAAAATCAATTAACCAATTGATTATGGTCAATATTTCAAGTGAATTAAGATAAAAAGGCGTATGTTTTTTAAGTGTGCAGGAGTAGGGAGTACATGGTTTCTGGTCAAATGTCTGAAGGGGTACGTGACTGTAAAAAGTTTGGGAAACACTGCACTACAGGACATCTTTACTCTTATTTTCTTTCTTTCTTTCTTTCTTTACAAAATGAAGTAGCATCATTTGTAATGGGACAAAGGTTCTAGTGAGATTCATATAAAAAACTTACTGTATATTCATTTCTTATCATTATAATGATCATGTGTTAATAAAGACTGTCCTAATGCAATATGGCTGTTAGCGAGTGTATTGATGCAGTAAGTGGAAAGTAAAAAGCGTGTGGTCTAGGTCAGTGTATTCACTCACTTTTACTACTCAACACATATTACTTTACGACCAAACACGTGGGTCAAGCGCTATAAGGTACCCCGTCTCATGTTCCTGCACCTTCACACCACGAATGTATCCACAAGGATCACATTCATGTTTGCCTTTGAAATCTACTCTTGGCTCCCAGACAAGTGCAGTAACTCCAGACTATTTTTCAACAAAAAAGCAAAGCATCAAGCATGTTGCAGGACTCTTAAAGGCAAACTGTGTACATCGCAAGCTATTAGCTGTCAGTCAAATGCAAAACACAATAGGGACCAGATGCACCAGGGATTTTATGAGCAAGGAGGACTTCCAGTTCTGTCACATTCCAAAACATACTGTAGATGCATGCTCCAGGGTATGAACTATATTTAGCTTAAACAGGTGGCCTCTCACAACTTACTGAAAAATGATTACACAAGGCAACAAAATCTAATGATATGTTTGAGATCACACACACTGTAGCGGACAAGAGTAACACAGTAAATCATCTACTGTAAGTCAGGGGTCCCCAACCTTTTTGAAACCAAGAGCTACTACTTGGGTACCGATTAATGCGAAGGGCTAACAGTTTGATACACACTTCTGAAATAGCCAATTTGCTCAATTTGCCTTTAACTATATGTTATTATTAAAGGGGACCTATTATGCTTTTCCTCTCTTCTGACCTATAAATGTTGCTACAATGTTGTATCCCCGTGTTAAACGATGCCAACGCGTCAGATCATGAGGTTTGAAGTGAGCCCTGAAAAGCAATTTTGGACGATTTATTATATATTTTTTAGTAAGGTTGTACTTGGTCCGTGGGTCGATCACAGCTTTTGTCTTGACCCAATGTTAAAGCAATGGCACTATTTTCCGGTATGAAATTTGCTCTTTAATACTTGGGGCAGAGACGTGAATGAGGTGTTAAATTAAAGTTCAAGTCATGTTTTATCAGATAGAATTAATCAGACTTGATTTAATTCAACCTGTTCATTCATTCATTGTTCAACCTTTACTCAAATAAAATGTGAATGCATTTGCCATTAACTGTTGATTACTTGTTTGTTTATATCCATGATTAATTTATACCTAATCCCCTTAGAAAAAACAACGCAAATCCAGGAAACCTCACCTGCACTGTCCAGTATCCACGTAATTACTTCGCAGTCAGACTGATTGAATTTTTGACTAAAAAGTTACTGAATTGATTTAAAGTTACTTAATTGTTTCGGATCGGATCATTCTAAAATGAAACAATATAGTCCTTGAATCGTATCGGCAACCACAAATCGTGATACAAATCAAATCGTTATCAAAACAAATCCATTTTCACCTGTGTGGTATACTGTGTTTCCACCGATGGAAAGGCTTTGTGTGTATGCCGATGAGGACATTGCTCCAAGGGAATGCATCACAACGAACAAAGAATTGTTCACTAACAAGCGCTAACAACCCCTGTCGTGATAGAAACTTTTTTCTACCTACCCAAAATAAACTGTAAAAGACGCCCAAGGCCAGCTGGACCAGATCTGTATCTGTATCTGTATCTGTTCACCCATCTAAATTATCTGTATCCGTATCTGTACTCGCAATGGGCAGGGCATAAAATGAAAGTGGGCATGGTTTAACTGGAAATGGGCTTAAATCAGTACATTATTTTAAGTCCGAAATTGACATGTATTGATCAGAGGTTGCAATATTTATTGTTCATTATTCAGCTGTATGTGTACTGTGTATGTGTGTAAGTCATCTGTAAGACTTATTAGTTTTTAGTATCAACTCTTCTACAACTTTTAGTTTTTTCTTATTGACTTTATGCTTTTTGGTTTCATTTTTCCAGTTTTATTTTATATTTTGTTTCTGTTCACAGGCCCATACAAAAAATTTGGTCCACAAATGGCCCGCAAGCCACACTTATGACATCCCCGGTTTACATATTTCACAGGGAGGGGGGAGTGTTAACAAATGAGTGTGTCCATGCTGTGTTTTCATAACACTATCACTAAATGACCCACAGAGTTGAGGAGGTGAGCTCCAGCGGCAAGCCTCTCGTGAGCGCTTGTTGATTATGATTACACAGTAAATGTATGACAAAAGAAACACTTCATCGTTTTCTCTTTTAATGCGCGCAACGCGGGAATTTGGAGCAGAGTTACAATGCATACAAACGGGAATAAAAGTATTTTTAGCGCATGAGTGGGACAGCACTTAAGTCACAGAGACCAGTCGTCTTTCTTGCAATGCTTCAGTATCCAACTGTTTCCACCGTAGGGTAGCAGGACTCACCCGAAGAGATAGGGTGAGGAGCTCGGTCATCCGGGAGGGGCTCAGAGTAGAGCCGCTGCTCCTTCACATCGAGAGGAGTCAGTTGAGGTGGCTCGGGCATCTAGTCCGGATGCCTGCCGGACGCCTCCCTGGTGAGGTGTTCCGGGCATGCCCAGCCGGGAGAAGGCCGCAGGGCAGACCTAGGACACGCTGGAGGGATTATGTCTCACAGCTGGCCTGGGAACGCCTTGGTGTCCTCCCGGTGGAGCTGGAGGAGGTGGCCGGGGACCGGGAAGTCTGGGCTTCCCGACTGAGACTGCTGCCCCCGCGACCCGGACCCGGATAAGCGGAGGAAAATGGATGGATGGAATTCTTGCAAAGTAAAACTTCAAAGTCACAATGCTGAAATGGCACCGAATTGCAAAAATGACCGATCCACTATTTTGTAATTGACTGACAGCTTGGTGTGTCAGTACAAACAGGATGTGGGGAGACAACAAGGTTGAAAAGAACAAGTGATAATGAAGGAAGCTTCCCTTTAAACAGGAGCTTATTGGCCATGTCCCAAGGGCCAGGAGTTCCCATGAAAGCCACATACCGGACAAAGTTATCACAGTACATCAAACATGTTCAACCCCATCACTGTCTCACACACCCGCCCGGGCTCTAGTCAACACACACACACACACAAACATGCACACATGCACACGCACACACTGGACACACACCAGAAGGCGAGAACAAACATTGTGTTTCCATCTGTATCGTCCTCATTAGCATGGCCAATGAGGTTATGTTTTCATCTGTTTTAGTAAGCAGGATTACACAAATCTACTTTGTAAAGGGGTGAGGCACAGACCAGTCTACATTACATTACATTTTTGTACGGATCTGGAATTACGTTTTGCTTATACTGTATTAAGAGCGGGCCATTTTCCTCTAATTCTCAGTGAATAATGCATGAATTTTAACGAATGACATAAATCAGACATTTAAGGTCTCTGATTGTGCCTTGAAGGTTTACAATTTTTCTTTGCTCTCCTGATTGCCATTACAGTGGAACCTCGGTTAGCTTCCGTTCCTATATTAATATGGTTGTACAAAGACACAGATACTCATCCGTGTCTTAACAGAAGGAAACAAAGGCTCAGGAAGTCTGATACAAACAGGAAATGGCAGATTTTGGGACTCAAGAAATATATGTATGTATTAATTAGGGTTGTAAATCTCTTGCAATTCAAAAATGATATATTTTAAAAACAGAATGATTCGATACAATGCAATAGAATTCTACGGTTTGTTGATGTAGACCAGGGGTCACCAACGTGTTGCCCACGGGCAGCAGGTAGCCCCCCACGACCATATGAGGTGCCCGCAAGCCTGCTTTTCATTCAGGTTTTCAGTTAATAATGAAAGAACAGTAGAAAGAAATGCATTCTGAAATACAAAATGTGAGTTGTGGACACCAGCATTTTGTTAATGTTCTGGTAAAACAAGCATATTCGCTTTGTTTGGGTTTAAAATAAGCTCTGAAAATAAATGTTACAAAAATGAGTAGCTCTTGGCCATTTTCATTTTGTAAAAGTAGCTCTCACAAGGAAAAACCTTGGTGACCCCTGATTGTAGACATTAATCTTAAATTCTAAAATAAAGAAGCCAATTCTATAAAAGTGGCATTCTTTCAGTATTTTCAGTTGGGTAAAAGAGCACATCATATCCCCAAGCATGCTGTAAGACAGAGGTCCCCAACCACCGAGTCGAGGCCCGGTACCGGTCCGTGGGCGCAGCCAAACCAGGCCGTGGAAAACTTTCAGGCACAATGATTAAAAAAAAAACACTTAAAATAATAATAACAATAATAATAATAATAATAATAATTTGTAAATAACTACATCAAATTTTATGTCAAGGGATATCAATTTTGGAAATATGGGCCATTATTTTAATGATATACAGTTACAAATCCCACAGTTTTGCATGTTTTTGTTTTCTCTAATCAACCATAAATTTTCTTACTTTTGAGCAAGCCATGGTTCTCTTATTAACTTCTTGGTAAGGAAACAAAATATTTCATCGGCCATCACTGGCTACGTAGCCGGACCGAGGTTCACCATTTGCTGATGGCTGCTTTAGGAGTTCCGGAGGACTGCGTCGATCAGCGTGAAGTCTTGTTCATCCAACATGGATATTTCTTATGTAACTCTGTGCCTAAACTTCCTCTATAGTTATTGGTGGTAAGATTAAGAAACAGAATGTTATCTT
This sequence comes from Dunckerocampus dactyliophorus, assembly GCF_027744805.1. Taxonomy (NCBI): domain Eukaryota; kingdom Metazoa; phylum Chordata; class Actinopteri; order Syngnathiformes; family Syngnathidae; genus Dunckerocampus; species Dunckerocampus dactyliophorus. Next base: position 31,271,203 of record NC_072819.1, on the reverse strand, counting down.
TCTTTTTATCCATATATACTGTAGGGCCTTATGATTTCCCCTTTAACGGAATTGTGGATAGAATCGTGAATTCCATCCATCCATTTTCTTTGCCGCTTATTCTCACTAGGGTCACGTGGGTATGCTGAAGCCTATCCCAGCTGACTTCGGGCGAGAGGCGGGGTACACCTTGGATTGGTCGCCAGCCAATCGCAGGGAACATACTGTATATACAACCATTCACAATCACACGGAATCCTGGAATTATCCAATACAAAATCTACAAAAGTTAAACACAAAATCTCAAGGAAATTTTCATAATGTGAATGAAATGCTGTCATCATGAGGGGAAGGAACGTTTGTGTGGGAAAGTATTTCCCCGGCTGACCGCTCAATCATGGCCGAATCTCATCACAAACACCAGCCCACCCCCTCCCAAACTAAACATGTTGAAACGGCAAGCTAAAACTCCAAAAAAATGTCAAAACTCCTCTCCTCCGGAGCGTAAATGAAAGGTAGAAGGGTTAGCTTAGTTTAGCAGAGCATGCTAGTGCAGCTTTGTGTGTTTCCGGCTTCCGGCCTTCAAAATAAGAGTGCTGTTTGCCACATACTGTCTAATTGTGTAAACAAAACAACGGTGTCATAAAAAATATTAATAATGCAATTGGAATTCCATCAGTGACTACGTCTTCCTTAAAGGGATAGTTCGGATTGTTTGACATGAAGTTGTATGACATCCCCATCAGCAGTGTAGTACATCAACAGTGACAAGAACGGCCCAGTGTCAACTCACAACTCAATCCACTGCAACAGGACAAACGGAAGTGTGCACACTACTGTCTCTCAATTTCGCTATGAAGATTCAACAAGATGCTCGTTTTGCCGTCAGCATTTTTTATCTGAGGACTGGAGTACACGTCTTGTGTTGAAAGACACAGCCATCCCAATGAGAGCAGACATCGCTGACATCACTCAATTCTTACGGCTATCAAACCAAGACCAATGTATTTAAGAATGGGGTATCCCGGATCGATACCAGCCAAAAAAACCCTATTAGATTATACTGGCCTGCATATTGGCACTCTGATACAAGCAGCCCATTCCAGACATCGCACCAGCATTTCTATCCATCAGCAGCCCCTTCTATTCAGCTTGCAGAACCTATAATAATAATTTGCATACATGCTTCTGCTGTTTATGTGGCTAATAGACAACTTATTGCTGATATTAAGATTATTATTGTATTGTTCTTCCGTGTAGTAGCAGCAGTTGTTTCTGATATGGGAAAATAAGTCTGTGTCCGGATCTATGTCTTTTTCCAAATCCAATTGTTTGTGTTCTGGAAGGCAAAAGGTTTCCAGGTGTAGAACTTCATGTCCTAAATCCAGTTGTACTTGTTGATCAGTCCCTGGTGGCATACTGATGACTTTGTCAAATGATAATAAATGTGATCCTTCCCGCTGCGTTGTTCTTGTTTGTGAAAGACAAGTCATATGTAGTATTAGTCACTAGGTGTCAGTAATGACACAAAATATTGATGAGACATGATATGACGTTACATTACCTTAACATTGCATGGAGTCTACCATGGCATGTCTGACATCATGTAGTGAAAAAAAGTTCTCCTCCCATTCCGTGTGGAAGTGGTAAGCTTTTGGTTTCTTATTTTCCTTTAGTCTGCTATGCTAAACAAAGAATAGGAGTATAAAGGTGACTATGGGGTGTTATTTCATGTCTACAGGACTGTAATAATGGTGAAAACATATTCAGAAAGTCATAAACAGGTCCTCTATCCACTAACTACAAACATATTCAATTTCTTAATATTAAATCTTACTTCGCGGAAATTCAGTTATCGTGGTCGGATCTGGAACCAATTAACTGCGATAAACAAGAGACGACTGAATGTATGATCTGTGCTGATATCGGATCGATATTGGTATTGGCCAATATTCATGGCTACAATATTGAAATCGAATCGGAAGCGAAAAAGTTGTATCGGGACACAATTGGTCAATTAATTTGATAGTAAGTAATTCTGGTTCAAAAAGTTGTATTGTGCAGAGTCAAATTTTGATAAAAGTTTTACATGAGCACTGAACTGTGAATTTCTCTTGGAGATGAATAAAGCATCTAAGTGTTCGTCCTACATATCTTTTTTTTCAGCCGGATGTTGGGATCATTCCCTTTGAATGGGTTGAACGTAAGCTTCACTTTTGTCCACTTGCAATCGCAATGATTTAAATCTGCATATTAATTTGATACCAAATTGAAATAGAAAGTTGAACAAACATGATAAAGCAGTATCCAAAGTACAAAAATATATTCAAGCAGCGATAAAGCCTCATTTTCAGGGGAATCTGCATTCTCTCATCCTGACACGCACATACATTGGCAGGTTTTAACTGTGTGGGGATTGGAACTCCAATATAAATTAAACCTTCAAGATGAAACACTCTTATTACACAACATAATCATCAAACTTACTTACTAATTCATATTTTCGTGGCTTGTTTTGCAGGGTGCAAAATTTATATTACTCTCACACACAGCAGGTAAGTTCCACACGGCAGACATGTTTGTTTTGGGTTTGGCACGCCTGCGCAGTGTGAAGGAAAGTGGGCAGGGTACGATCGCTACAGGTTGGAGGCTGCAATAGTACGAGCCAGAGATTAACCCCCTTTTGTGATCAGCGTTGAGAAGCATTTATCGCCATGCTGATCACATTATTTTTCACGGAAATCGGCTGATTCAGATCGGTGGCCGACTGATCGGAGCATCCCTACTTAAAACATTGGTTTTACAGTTAATAAAAGGTTTTATTTTGACAGTTATTCAACCTTTAAACTGATTAATTACATTTCTATGATTTCCTTCGTGGGGAAAAGCAGCCTGGACGGGATTGTGTTCTAAATAGTCTGTAAAAAAAGAGGCCGGTTGTAAATCCTTGCCTTTTTACTTGTGCTGGCATACACAGGAGCTGCACTACCCCAGTCCTCCAGCCCCAACAGAGGAACACCTGCAGCTGCCTAATGGTTTTTGATACATGCAGCCAAATCGCTGTGACACCTTCGCCTCACAGATGTGATTTCTATTCTCAAAGCCCTCTGAGGGCAACATCTGTGCTCAAAGGTTTGCAGACGAAGCAGTGATGCCGCTGCAGACGCTATCAGTCTTCTTTACAATGTAAACATTAAAAGCAGAATGCAATTGTTAATCCTCTATTTCATCGCACATTAAATCCCTGAATACAAACTGCTGCAGGAAAATTAGGCATGCAGACAAAAGAAGCGCCAGGGAGCTGTTTGTGTTTGGTGGAAGGGGAGACACGTACATGAAAAGAGTGGATAAAAAGTGGCGAGGTGGACAGGAAGTCATTGGACGATTTTGCCCATTGTCATCGGACAGCAGAGTTTGAAGGAGGGAGGGAGGAGAGCAGTCAGTGGAGAGAGCAGGGGAAAAATGTGTGTGTGTGAATAAGAGCAAGAGAGCGATAAAGAGGGGAGGGGGACACAGACAAAAGAGGGCTGGAGATAAAATATGTGCCAGTGTTGAATATGTGAATGAAAGCAGCCACTATAGCCAAATGCCTGCAACAACAATAGCAGCTACAGTTGTGAAAAGAGAGGGAGGGGGAAGAGCAGGACTAGGGGGAGGTGACCTTTGAACTTTAAGTGGAACTTTGGCGGTAAAAGAACACTGATAAAAATCAAACTAATTTAGAGACGTCATGATAAGGAGAATGCTGAATACATTCCAGCACAAATCTGAATGGAAATAAAAAAACTACAGCATCCAGACTATCCTAAATTGGCTCACCTTCACAGATATCACCTCCTGTGTCAGAATTTTTTTTGTCATTAAGATTCATACATTATTTACTCAGATATTAAGAAAAAAACGCAGTGTTTCAAAGTTTTCATAAAAATTGAAAAATTTTAGTTTTTGGGTAATCCTGCTAAGAAACTGCACAGATGTAAAAACCCCAACCTACATAATGAACTTTATTAACCTAGTCGAGAACACAAAACAGCCTTAGCCTCCTAATAAATGTAAATGTTTTATAATAATACAATGTTCAAACTTGTTAACAAGCCTCTGGAGGGCTTTTGTGGTGCCCACATTTGCATAGTAATGTTGTATTCGGTGCTAGTCTAGTTAGGTAAGAGGCAGGGCAGGTCTTGTAAAACAGTTTGGCTTAAGTTTCCCAATGAATAAAAGCGGAAGGCTGTTTTCATGAGCGATTATAAGGAAAACTAATGTGACATAGTGAAGGTCTTTGTAGACTGAGCTGAAATATTTTTCTTTTTTACACCACAAACAAGTTGAGACTGACAACAGAGCCTCTGCTGGTTGCAACCCAGTCGTGCACTTCATTTTGTTTTCGTCGCTTCAAGACACAATTAATCAACTAAAAATTATTCCACCTCACCAACGTCTTCTGCATTGTTAAACTGTTCTGAGCTAACATGTTTACTTCCTCCAGACACACCCAGTCTAAAATGCTCAGACAGTTCATTGTCAGCAAGTTAATTGTCGTGCTAACAGACAGGAACGCAATCCAGTAGACACATAGATCAAGTTAGAAAATAATGTACTTTTAAGAAACGTATCCAAATCAAACACCGAGCGATGCAGCGAGAACAATGGCTGGAGGTTGTTTTTCTAACCATTAATATTTGAGTGTGAAGACGTTCAGCTTTGAGTCACACAAATAGCATTACATCCCGCCTCTTCCTGCTATGAGTACACCGACGTAACTCACATTTAATGTTTGATTGACAAGAATGCTGGAATAACCCTCTTACAAAGAGACTGCACAAAATAGCTTTGTCAAAGCCATAAAGAGAAGATCTGGTCATAAGCTGCATTTGCTTCTCACACAGAACCAAGCTACAGTGGAATATTTCCGCAACTGTGTAAACGTTCACACAGCGGCAGCGCATGCCACTTAATGGGACATGCAGCCAGAAGTGATTGGAGATGTTCAATAGAGTCTTTCAGATGGTCAAACTGTAAAATAGTTGAGAAAAAGCGTGCTGAGTGATGGAAAACCTTCCATACCCTTATCCTGTGTAAATCATGCAAGCTAATGCAAACTTGCAGCAGCATTTCTAGGCACTATTAATGCAGCACTTGAACGTATTGGGCACTTTGCCTACATTCAGCATTCCTCCCACAGAGAGAGGCTTAGTGATGCGGGGAGACGGCGCAAGCACCATGAGTTCAAAGGTAACTTCGGCCCAATGTTCAACGTCTGATTACGATGCATTACAAAGCTCAGGATAACAGGGGTGCCCATTACATCGTGAGCTACCAGTCGATCATGCAGGTAGTTTGAGTTGATCGCATAAAAGTAACCTTTCAGATGTCATATGACATTAGTCAGCTGACATTAAGCTCCCCTCCTGAGTTGCTCTTGCTTCCCCGTGACAATGGTGAACAGACGTCTCAAACTACGCACGGAGAGCAACTTTCATCTTTATTATTCCGATCACAGACAAACTAAATCAGTGGTAAGGCTGGCTATAAGGAAAAAATAATTGTTTGATTGGCTTTGCTTCGCTTTCTTAAACTATTATTTAATGTTTAATTGGAAAATGTCCCCATTGCTGAAACATTTATAATACGTTGCCTTAATTTCATCTGCATTGTATTTTGCATAACCATTTTCACTTTTTGTACATCGGTAACACTAACTGGACGTATTACATGAACTGTGTGTCTAATGAACGTTACGTAGCTATTTTGACTGACATATTACCGGTACTCAGGTTATGTATACAGCTATTGAGGAATTATGTGTGCCGTGTGGAACTTACCTACCAACACATGCCACAAAAACATCTTGTGGGCTAGCACATTAAAGAGCTTTAATTTTGTTTGAAAAACTAACACTTGACGGAGTATGGTGAGTTTGAGGCTCACGATGTGATCAGCAATCAAACGGCAGCTAATGCAGCCAAAACGCTGGACAAAACTCACCCGTATGTGCGTGACAGTCAGAAGGCTCAGCAAATAACCCAACAAATATTTGAATTAATTGGACGAGATGAACAGTTTTGGTCAACAATGGAAGACAGCGGGTTCGCCAATTCCTTTCTCACTTGGAGGCGCTTCGTGCAACTGGAAGTCCTGCTAGGGCTCCACCAATGTACTCTCACATCCAAAGTCTCCTTAAAAAAGGCGTCTCATCCTCTGTAAGTTTCATGAGTGATATATATTCTCTTGAAAATGTACGTAAAATATGTAAAATATTTCGGCTAAATTAAGGTGATTTTATGGGTCCTTTTTTTCATATCATATAGCCCAGCCATCACCAAATGGCGGACCCAGTTACGGCCCTTTACGGACCCGGAACCAATTAAAGTGAATAAGAAATATAATAACATATAATCATGCTGGCAGACCGATCGCAGCGGCAGTTTGCAGGCATAATTACTTCCGTTATTACGGTAACAGCAAATGCGGTGACGTCGCACAAAATGATACTAATACTGAGAGTCCTCCCTGCCTCTCAAGCCCCCCTAACAGTTCACCGCACTCCTCCAGCGGGACCCGCCCCACTATTTGAGAAGCTCTGGTTGTAGGGTGATGTGCAGGGTTTCATTGCAAGTGATACTCATATGAGCTAGTCTGTTTGACTAATTTAAGTTTTTAAGGTTTGGACCTTCGCTGTAAAAAAACCTGCATCAACGGATGTTCTTCAATTTTAATTGCAGCCATGAATTCTGGGCCCAATGAAAAAACTTCTACGGCACCACTAGCCAATAGCACTGATCAAGACTAAATTTGAAAATATATAGTTAATCTATGTGATCGGTATCGGCCGATTTCACTCATGGATGATCGGTATCGGAATCGGCAGCATAAAAACCTGGTTGGAGCATCTGTAAAATATAGAAAACACTCCTGATAAAAATTTTAAGACCAGTTGAAAAATTGCAAGAATTTACATTTTGCACAGTTGGATCTTAATGAGGTGCTATGTAGAGCTTCAACATGAAAAAAGAAGGAACAGGAGTGAGACCAAAAAAAAAGTTTTTATTTTAACCAAAATGTTTTGCGGATTCAGGACCTGGAAGACTTGTTGTGATAAATGGAACCATAACTTCTACTGCCTACCAAAAATCCCCAAAAAAGGAGAATGTTTGGCCATCTGTTCATGACCTCAGGCCGAAACCAACTTGGATTCTGCAGCAGGACAATGATCCAAAACACACCAGCAAGTCCACTTCTGAATGGCTGAAGAAAAACAAAATGAAGACTTTGGAGTGTGTTAGTCAAAGTCCTGACCTGAATCCTATTGAGATGCTGTGGCATAACCTTAAAATGGTGGTTCATCCTCGAAAACCCTCCAATGTGACTGAATTACAACAATTCTGCAAAGATGAGTGGGCCAAAATTCCTCCACAGTGCTGTAAGAGACTCACTGCAAGTTATCGCAAACGCTTGATTGCATTTGTTGGTGCTAAGGGTGGACCAACCAGTTATTAGGTTTAGAGGAAAATGACTTTATCATACAGGGCCATGTAGTTTGGGATTTTTTTCTCCCTTAATCATAAAAAGTTTCATTTAAAAACTGTTTTGTGTTCAGTTGTGTTGTCATTGGCTAATATTTACATTAAATGTTTCTGATGATCTCAAACATTTAAGTGTGACAAACAAATAAGAAATCAGGAAGGGGGCAAACACTTTTTCACACCACTGTTTATTATCTATGTTTATAGTAGGAGGTAGGTCTTTGGTACATTTTAAAAGTAGCTCGCAGGCTGGAAAAGTGTGAGCACCGCTGCCCTAGCACTACATGAATAAACTGAATGGATGAAGGATTGGCAACCTTTCCCATCCAAAGAGCCATTTTGCCTCCTCTTCCGCAAAACATTACACAGCTCATAACATTTAAAAAATGTTAATTTGTAAAAAATGTAAAATTCAACAAACAGAAGTGCGCATACATGTGTAGGCCTACTCTGAAATAAATTAAACAATTAACTCTGTAAGCAGAGAGAGACATTCTTTCATTTTCTGCATACGTAAGGACTTTTCCTGACATCATTGGTGGACTTTTCTGGTATTTAGAGACTTAAAAGTGAAAGCATGTATTGTTCTGTGGTTGCTGCCAAGAGGTCCGTCCCGCCTCACAACAGTCACAAGCGGCCAGTGCACAGTCAGCTCCCGCGGCACACTATCTGCCTCTCCTGGAGTCACCACCTCGGCCATTAGAGTGTCACGGGCTCCAAGCACACAGCTACAGCGTGCTTCTCGTTATAAAACATGCTGCTTTGCTCTCCTTAATTACATAGTTTTATTTTACTGCACAGTAACTTGCTTCAGACTCAACTCCAAACTCCATCACCTTTTTTCTCTCCAGTGAGATTCACTGCATAGACTAGCCTACCTCCCCTTCCCTTGCTCATCCAATCAGCAGTCAGAACGCAGTCTAGATGCATTCACTGACTTGCAGTGAGTCGGATATTTTACATTCTTTTTGAAACTACTTCGGTGTAAAAAAAATAAAAAATCACTGCGATCAGCGAAGGGAGCCACGACAAGGAGGCTGAAGAGCCGCATGCGACTCCAGAGCCGCGGGTTGCCAACCCCGGACTAGATGCTCAAGCTACACTACAACGAAAACAAAGTCATGTAACTAAATGAAAGATCATTAGTCACAAAACACTCGTGCATCTCAGTAGTTGCATGAGTCACTTCAGAAAAGACCCTTCTAAGGCGACATCTTGACGTCTAATGAAAAATATCTACTGGCCACTAATTTCAAACACACACTGATTGTTCTCTTTGCATTAGGCCGAAAACACAACAAGGACTTTTGTCCAATCCAGGTCAGGCATGGGCGAGAGTGGAGTGTAGGTAGCACACACAGCGTACTGTTCACTGAGCGAGAGCGAGGGGGACAACTATGTGTTATCTAACCTCGCTTTTTGTTCCATTTCAGTCCCCTCAGCAATCACAATCATAGCGTACCATAGAGAATCCAGGTGAGACTCTCCTGAATGAAGCAATGATCAATGCGGATTATATGCTGTTAAAGTGGCTTACTTTTACTTTTGCAAAGGCTCTCTTGTCAACTGTACTGCATGTTGGAAAGAGATGAAAATGCAGACTAACTTCGTGACTAGCCCCTTTCCCACAAAACCCTGCACTTCTCCACCTTTCCTCTGTGTTGCTGTACAGTATAAACACCAACATGGAATGGCGGGAACAATGTTGACCCGACAGTGTTCCACCTTCTGAGGTAGTCCCCGAGCCATAACACAAATGGAACAGGGCCTGTGTGTAAGGGAGTCATTCGGCACTCACTTCTCACACCCCGTTATGTTGAAAGCAATAGACCAGGGGTCACCAACACGGTGACTGCGGGCACCAGGTAGCCCCCCACGACCACATTAGGCGCCCACAAGCCTGCTTTTGAAAATAAATGTTACATAGTAGTAGCGCTTGGCCATTTTCATTTTGTAAAAGTAGCTCTCACAAGAAAAAACGTTTGAGACCACTGCAATAGACACTGCCTGACGAGTAGTGCCTCCTGCGCGTGTGCGCAATTGCACACTACTCCCGTATTCTCAGTGCACAGCAAATCCAGGCCGCGCACAAACTAAAATCCAATCTGAACCCATAATTTATTTTGTAGTATTTTGCAATGCAACTCAGTGAGTGACAGGTGACAACAAGTGGTAACAACATATAACACAATGACGAACACTGTCCAACCAATGATAAGATCCGGAGCAATTCATTAACAGCACGTTATGTGGTACATGCCGCTATTTTGCAGGTTAGCATATAGGTAATGTGGCAGCGGAGCTAAGAGAGCTAAATGCTGCCTGCTAACCCGTATTATGGTGAAACGAACAGGCAGTGCCACATCCACTCACCAAGCCAAAGTAAAAAAAGGGGTTCTTTTAAGGTGGACTGGCTGTCGGAGTATGTGTGAACAAACGAACAAGAGATGAAGACAAGAGGGTGAGATTTTGTGTATTTTTCAAATGAGAAAGGGCTCCTCTAAAAAACATGTCGCAAAGCCAAAGTAGCAAGCAAGTTTTCAGAGTGAAAAGTGTGGACTGAACGAGTGGCGTAACCGTGCATGATTTACTACAGTGCTTTTATTTTGATGTCCAGTGTGCACGTGTGATGGTGCTCACAGAGGTCCAAGGCATGCTCATGTCATGAGAGTGTATGCTCAAACACTTGAAAAATTAGGGGGAACATTGCAGACAAGTAGTTTTATCCTTCACTTGTGCTCCTTAGGGTGAAGGGTGAGGTGGAGCCTATCACAGCTGACTTCGGGCAGAGGCAATCAGAGCCAATCACATGACACATTTCGCCACACATTCTCACTTAGGGACAATTTAGAGTCTACAATTAACATACCATTCAGATAGAAACCCCAGTTCCACGTCCCTCACTCAAGTGACAGAACTGGAAATAATAGACATTGTAAACAAATGTAAAACATCTTCTGATAAGAATGGAATCAATAAGAAAATGAACAAAAAAAGTAATCAAGAAAATATCAGAACCATTAACTTACATCAGTTATTTATGATTTCAAACAGGAAAATTCCCAGACAAAAATGAAAACAGCCAAAATTGTACCCATCTACAAGACTGGAAACAAATGACAGTTTCCTTACTTTCAACATTCTCCAGAAGAATTGAAAAATGATTCAAAAACAAGTTAGATAAATTCATAAACAAATGCAAATTACTCTTAGACAGCCAATACAAATACAGAGCAAACATTTCACCATTAATGCCTTAGAGGTGTGGTTTTGAACCGGGCCAATAGCTTATCAAACAGGAAGCAATATGTTGGGCGAAGAGACCATCCATGCCTAAAAATATATTGTGGTGTACCCCAGGGGTCAATACTGGGACCAAGACTGCTCAACCTCTACATAAATGTTTTTGTAAAGCCACGAAAGACCTGAAGCTAATATTATTTGCAGATGACACTACAGTCGTCCCTTGCAATATCGCAGTTCGATTATCAGTTCCTCACTAAAACGCACTGTTTCAGAAATTAATTAATGAATAAATAATCGCTGTTTTGTGGTAGACTATGGTCTATTATTAGATAAAACATATTGAAATACAAGTGATATGTAGTATTCTGGGTACTAGACGGCAGTAATGACACAAAACATTGAGATACTGCATGAAGTCCGACATAATAGAGTGAAAAAAGGCTCTCTTCCCATTCCGTGTGGAAATAGTTTTAACATCTTTAGTTTAGAAAAAATAAATTCAAGGCTAACTGGTTAGCTTGCTAGCTCACTAACTCACTAGCTATCGGCCGTCTCGAATCCCTGCAGCATAAAAGTTGAGCAATGTGATGTAAACAAAGCATAATAGGAGTGGAAAGGTGACTATATGGATGTTATTTCATAAGTGTTATTTCATAAGACTATAAGGGCTCTAAACATGTTAAAATTGTTTTTAGTAAGTCAGAAAAAGATTTATAACTACAAAAATATTCCATTTATCGCAGAAATTCATTTATCGTGGTCAGGTGTGGAACCAATTAACCGCCATAAACAAGGAATGACTGTACTGCATTCTGCTCAAGGGAAAATAAACTGACGTTAATTAAAACAATCACAGCAGAAATTAACAAGTTAAAAATATACTTTAACAAGAACAGGCTATCCTTGAACCTAAGAAAAACCAAAATAACGTTATTCGGAAAAAAGTAAAACATACTCAAACACAAACACAAACAGACGGTGTAGACATTGACATGGTACAAGAACAACTAATTAACTAAATGAGGAGTGAGAAGCGATGACAAAATGAGCTGGAAATCACACATTAAGTATATACAACATCCATACATCCATCTTCTACGCCGCCTATCCTCACTAGGGTCACGGGCATGCTGGAGCCTATCCCAGCTGACTTCGGGCGAGACGTGGAGTACAGCCTGGTCGGCAGCCAATCGCAGGGCACATATAGATAAACACTTCACTCTTGCATTCATACCAATGGACAATTTAGAGTTGCAAATGAACCTAACATGCGTGTTTTTACAATGTGGGAGGAAACAGGAGTACCCGCAGAAAACCCACGCATGCATGTGGAGAACATGCAAATTCCACACAGAGATGCCCAACAGAGATTCGAACCGAGATCTTCCCAATCTCCTGACTGTGTGGCTAACATGCTAACCACTAGGCCACAGTGAGGTCCGTATATATACAACATAATGTCAAGAAATATGTCAACACTGAATAAGCCAAAACATATTCTGGACCAAAAACCACTTCAAAACTTTTTACTGTTCTCTGGTGTTACCATATCTGAGTTGTTGTGCATGGATATGGGGGACTAATTACAAAAGTACATTTTACTCATCAAAGGTCACTTAGGAAAAGGTCACTTCGGATAATCCACAAAGCTGGTTACAGAGAAAACACAAATCCCTTGTTCATTACGTCGAAAATATTGAAATTCCCAGACTTGGTGCATGTTCAAACCGCCAAACCATGCACAAAGCAAACAACAATATGCTACCCAATAGCATACAACGTATTTTCTTAACAACAGAGGAACTATACATCCTTAGGGAAAAGGTCAATCGAAAGCATCTGTGTGCAATCACAACACTAAAAACGTTTAGCATATTTGTATGTGGAAACAAATTAATGAATAGACTGAAGAACTTAATGTGTCGGTTTACAAAACAGTACAAACTTGCAAAGGTTCTCTGAAACTTTGTGGTTGATCGAGCTCGCTGAGATCAGAGTTGATTTGAGTGGCTCAGCAGCTGTTAGCCTTTTTTAGTCATGGGCGCATCCACTAGCCCTCACAGTGGACCTGTCAGTTGCAATTCAGGAGTGGGCCATTCACATTGTCTAAACTAGCCACATGCCAGGAATTTAGTCTGCAGCACGTACAATGTAGTGATGTCTGGCCATGCAAGTATCGTAAAATAATGCAGCTATTGGCTACCCCTCGGTGGCTGAGTGCATGAATGTGCAAAATTAACCCACACCAATTCTGGCCTTTCATGCCCAGGGCAAATAATTCCCCATTGCGTGCTTGAGAGGAAGCTTGTCTCCACTTGCTATGTTTATTTCACAATTGTAAGTAGCCATAAGAATGGATAAAAAGCTAATAGGCTTGCAGTGTTGCAAAACACTGGGCAGGTGGTTATCCTGCTTCCATTGGAGAGGAGCGGATGAAATTCCAGCATAACAGCAACTGAACTGCAGGGTGAATTAAATGCATGAACTTCACTCACCCGAATGTAACATCTCGTCCCGTCCTGTGATGACTTTCTTGGTTGAAAAACAGAGCACAAATGGTTGAAATGCGGAATACTGTTCCTATTTACTACGCGATGTTTACACTTGGCTTGACGCCTACAAAATATATGTATTTTTTAGAAAAGCGTAAAAAAAAGTCCAATGGATGTTCGGTCTGGACTCCCTGTATTCTCAAGGCGGTTGCTGAAGGCTTGACAATCCAATCCGAAGATGAGTCGTCGAGTCTCGGTGACAGACGTCCGCGGAGCTCCCCTGGTAGTCCGCTTCTTCACACGATTCCCGCCGCCGTCGCTTTACTGTTGTCTACTCGTTAGACTACTCGACTCCGAGCTCCGCGACTGTCCATTCACGGGTAGGCCAATAATGTCATTTAGCAGTACTGTTTACAACGTTGGACTCCTTGTGTGAAGACAGAGCCGCTTGATAATGCACACTTGCCACAGGGTCATCATCGTCATCGTCAGCTAGAGCCTGACCGAAAAAACGGTTCATCTAGTCCACCACCAGGGGGCGGCGGCAATTCACATATTGCAACCAATCAACAGTGGCGCTGCTCCAATGCTGCATTCAGGTGCTCACCCTTGCGGTACGTGTTTTCTGCATTTCAACGTTTGTCTCTCCTGACCACCATCTTCCAAGCCTTGTCTGAGTCATCCAGGTATTCATTGGCAAACTTCAGATGGGCCTATAGATGTGTCTTCAGAAAAGAACTCATTTGCTTCATGGGCATATCATCAATCAGTGCGATCAAAATGCTGGCTGGTTGATAGTGATCAAATACTTATTTCGGTCATTCAAGTACAAATTCATGTGTAACTTTCTTAAACGTTTTATTCTGGATTTTTGTTGATATTCTGTCTCTCTCTGTTAAATAAACCTACCCAAAACGTCTGGACTGTTTGTTCATATCTTTGAACAAAATCAGCAGGGGATCAACTAATTATTTCCTCCACTGTATATAGAAATGAATCGCCACACAAACAATTTCACAAAAGATGAAAACATAACCTCCTAGCGAATGTAACATCAGCAGCATTCAAAATACAAATTTAAATCGTCTTACTTTTTGAGCACTGCTCAGCGATAATTGAGAAATTACGATTTTTCCCTAACGCCCTTGAAGGCACCATATTATCATGGCCCACTGATTTGTTAACATTCCGTTGCAGAACTATTCGACAAGCAACCACATTGTGTGCTGTCGGTGAATACATTGTTAACGTGTGCATTGTACCCGTTCATACAACCTCTTAATATGCAAGATCCCACATGTTCATATTCAAAATAATCGCTTCAAGCGTGATGAACCGAACAACCCCGATGAGACTTTGACTCTTGACTCCCTCTGGTGGATTTTAGTTATTATTTTAGTAATTGAATTACACGGAAAAAACATGCAATTATTTTATTGAGAAACATTTTTTTCCACAAACAAAGCTTTGTATAAAACTGTCATCACATAAATGCAGACAAAACCAGATGCTTCTTGCCATACATATTAAACAGCAATAATATTATTTCTGTGCATTTAAATAATTCTAACACATGAGACATTGTAGATACATTCAACATAAAAAAAAAATTTAAAAAAATCACACATATATGCGACATTGTCAAACAAACAACAACACAGTGGACAAATACAAACCAGCATCAGATATTATTAAAATTTGGAGCAGTGTTGCACCAAACTCACATGACAAACTTCCTGTGTTGTGCATTATGATAAATACAGCGGTACCTCGGTTTTCATTACTAATCTGTTCCAAAGGGTCAGCCGAAAAAGTAACTGTAAAAACCAAATTCATTTTTTCCATAATATTGACACCCAAAAATATTGACACAAAACACATTTTGAGAATAATTATAGTTTTACATGCCAAAAACAATGTGAAATACAGATACAAATACAAATCAAATGGATAAATTGACATTTAACATCACTTTTACCTTTAGTGTAGACGCTTGTTGGCAAAGACGGCGATGAGCGAAGAGGGAGGAGGGGAAGGGAGAGCCATATGGACACCACCTTCGTGTTTTTCTAGGACTTCTTTTTTAATATTTGTTTCTGTGTTTCTCACCTTTGTCAAAGTGCTGGCACTCGCAACTTTTTTTGGCCCGATGGTGCGTTATTTTGCAGCCATACTCAATAAAAAAGTCCAACTGTTAGTTAGAAAAGAACTACAGAGGCATTCGATGATGCATAATGATATGATGCATAATGTTCAAAAACCACGACATATTTTTGGCAATTTTTTTCCCAAGTTTTTTTTTTTTTAACCAAGGTACCACTGTCGTTTATATCAAAGTCAAACAACTGAATTGTAAAGCGACGTTTGTAAACAGTACGGTAGTGCATTGGGTTCTAAGAAAACAATGGCTGCTACTATTATGTATAATTTCACAGAAATAATTGTCACAGCATTAAATGTTTAGAGTGAATATAAAATATGGTGTTTACATTTAAGCTTCTGCAGTACCGCAAATGTTTCTTCAGCTGATTATGTTTACTCATTGCCTTCATGAGTTTTGGGAGAACGTAGGACACGGTGCAAGTTTCTAGAACTTTTGCAGCTTTCTATCAAAGAGGAAATCTATTCACTTTCTCTGAACAGCTTCGGAAGACCTACTCCAGCTTCATGTTTGTTTCACTTGTCATCATGCAATTCACCCCTGAAGTTTCCCTTTAAGAATCTCACACTCAAATGGCTTCTATATTACTTTCGCTCAAACATGGATCACAAACTCGGAAAGTCTTTCATAACCATTTCTACATTTAGTACTTCATATGTCAGGTTTACTCATGTCTTAGCCACGAGAGAAAATAGGATGGTTTCAGTCATAGCTCCAGAGCTTTCAAACAGTCAGTCAGATGTAACTCAACCAGTTACCTCACAGGACGAGGACTGAATTAACTTTCCAGGGGTGGCCTCAAGGGAATACAGCCATCCATCTCCAGAGACTCGGGCCAACCTTCGTACTTGTTGCCAATCTTACTGTTCTTCATACGCTAATGAGAACAACCAAACCAAACAGATCAGATGTCAACAAAATTGAGATATACAGTAGATTGTTACTAGCATATTTTTCTCTCTCCCCTGTAGTAGGTGCTGGTGCTCCTTCTTCCAGATCAGCAGCAAACAACGCACTCACATTTGCTATTATTATTGCTATTAATTAGTTCACGTACTACTTTTAAGTAGGAGCAATCTTATAAATATTAGTAGTAGCTGTGGTGTGGCATGGGCTGCCAGCACCTGGGGGAATTATATCAGTATTGATTAAACATAAGACAAGTATGAATTTAAGACAAGCCCTATTATTCAAATATTTTTAAAAACAAAATCAAAGGCTATGTTCACACTGCAGGTCAATTTCGATTTTTTTGCTCACATGTGACCTGTATCTGATTTTTTCATGTCAGTGTGAACAGTGCAATTCCGATATTTCAAATGCAACTCAGGCCTCATTTGTATGTAGATATATAGTGATGTGAAAAAGTGTTTGCCCCATTCCTGATTTCTTATTTTTCCTTTTTTAATCACTTTTTCACACAGGTCCATGTAGGTTTGGATTTTTTGTCTCCCTTAACAATAAAAACTTTCATTTTAAAACTACTTTTTGTGTTCAGTTGTGTTGTCATTGACTAATATTTAAATTTGTTTGATAATCTGAAACATGTAAGTGTGACAAACATGCAAAAAAATAAGAAATGAGGAAGGGGGCAAACTCTTTTTCACACCACTGTAAATCTGTTATGTATATATCGCATATATCCGACCTATACGCCATCAAAATGTGTGTTTTGCTGTGCTTACAGAGGCTTGGATAAAGATACTCACCGATGTACGCAAGAGTTATTCTTGTCATCCAAAAATTATTTCAAAAAAGTGTCACTGAAGTGGCTTATGTCTATTTCCCACCACTCCTGGCTTCGACGTTCCTCGGAACAGACGTCACAGCAAGTTCACCACAGACTGCAAGCAGCCAAACGTTTTGCCCTATTTCTTTTGACTCCCGTTGCACAAAATCTTTGAAACTGCCACAAGCACGCCGAGGAGAGCACAAATTGAGGTTTGTTTACTTGCGTAAACACGCCGCAGAAGCGTGTGATGGCATGCGTTTGCGCATGTGCTTCACTTCCCGGACGCTTTGCGCTCACATTGACAAGTCACATTTTTTTGTAACGTGAACGACCACATAAAAAACTGGATTTTAATAAAAACTCCAAATTGGGCATCATACCCTGCAGTGTGAACAGAGCCAAAGGCAAAATGATCTTTTTTTTGATCATCTTTTCATTATCAGTGAAATAACTGGTTGTCTGTAATAAAAAAAGGATATATTTTTAGCTGCTCGACAGTTGACAGTTTCAGTGATCAGCATTATCTTAAAATTACCATCATTATCATAATGCCTCTTCTGTTGTTTGCTTACTTGCCCAACCTTTGAGACACGTTTTTCCAGAAGGTCTCTGTGTCATGGCTGAAGAGCAAGGAACCACTTGCAACTCTGATATTGAGATTTGTTTAAATCATGACAACTGGAAGACCTTTTCTTCTTTTGCACTCTTTACAATTTGGAGGTCATAAACCTGGTCCATATGAGAGGTAGCTTGAGATAACGTTTCAACTGGAGCTATACATATAAAAAGGAATTGAATTCAGTGCAATATAACCACTGTGGGAAAAGTTTAATCATTTTGTGACTTTATACTGTGACTTTTTAAAGTACCAAAATAAGCACTATACAATTCAGGAATAAATACAGTACAAGTACCTGCTCAAACGGACTCTTATTCTCGATGCCCTTGGCGCCAACAAACACCCAGCTGTCCCGAAAAGCCAGTTCCTTCACAACCGTGCTTCCAAGCTCCTCAAACAGTCGCCGAGACTCGTCATTCAACCTGCCACCGGAGGCGAGAGAACAATGTTTACTCCGTGTGTTCTCACAGATCTGCCTGAGCCTTTTTAGAATAAATGTTAATAATGTAATAGAAGTAATCTGCAATATCAACTTAGTTATTCAAACACTTTACGACCTGTTTACAATGTATGCGCTCAAGGACTATAAAGGAATCAATTATCATGCTTATTATGTTACACTTCATGTATCACATAGAGATTAGAGCTGTTTAGTTGATAGACAGTTGATAACTATGAAAAAAACTATGAAAAATATATAAAGATGAAAATTTATATGGGCCCAAATTAATCTCTGGGGAACCCAATGGAGTAGTATAAAGAGGGTGAGGCAAAAGAAGAGACCCAAAAAAATGGTACAGAATGAAAGGGATAGTTCGGATTTTTTTACATGAAGTTGTATTACAGGCAACAGTTTTGTGATGCAAATGTATTACTGTAAATTCCGGAGTATAAGCCGTTACATTTTTCTCAAACTTTGAACCCTGCGGCTTATACATCGGTGCGGCTAATATGTGGCTAAAAACGACATTTCCCATGATGATTGGTGTGGTCATGTTCTAATCTGTGATATTTCCTATACTTCAGAACTACAACTAATCGTTTAAATATATATTCCGGAAAACGCTATTACTAAGATAGTCTATCATAAGAGCAAAAAAAAGTTCAGGAAACAACAATAAAACGCCAAAAAGCCACCATTCTCGGCGTTTGCTAACCCTCTGCTCTCGTTGAGTGGAGCCGGTTATGCAGGCACACACTCCAGTTTACACAATTTCCAGTTGAGCACAATTGACACTAAAATCAAATGTGAAACATTGTTGGATTTGGATTATTCAATAAGCACCATAAATATACCGCCATGATTGCAAAGGCTGTTATGTTGAGTGAAAACAAAAAAAAGAGGGGACGTGGCGTTGACACATACCTGCATTTGCCGTGGGGCTCCACGCACTATGATGACTCAAGGGCGGTCACAAAAGGTTTCACTCTACTGTGGTTCTTATGAAGTCCAGAGGATAACTCCAGCAGAAATATTGTATAATCAGCAATTTCACAAGTGACCCTACGTAAACCTTACGCAATGTATGTAGCGCCACAGGCACATCATATCCGATCACATATACTATACTATATGTTCTCTTGGCGATGAATAAAGTATCTATCTATTCATCTAACACTGACTACCGAAAATAAACGACCGGATGTAGGCCTTCTTCTTCTTCTTGTTTATTGCGGGTCACAACCAACGTTTTGGTGCATACCGTCACCTACTGTACCGGAATGTTGATGCGTTCTTCTTCTTCTTCCTTTTGTTTATGGCAGGTCGCAACCAAAGTTTAGGTGCATAAGACCACCTACTGTACCAGTATGTAGACACGTTGTGCACATTTGCAGTGACAACCCTGTAGTGACAAGCTTCCAACATAGAACATATACGAAGAAATGAAATGCCGCTTTCAAGTTAAAGGCAATGGATTTGAGGATAAACGGCATAGAAGATGGATGGCAATGGATTTGGCTGTCAAGACAAGGAAACATGGCAGCTTCACGTAGGACTACTACCATGTGAAGGACACAGCTCACCGAAAGAAGGCGCGAGCCAACAACATGTGTGACAAAGGAATTAGGACGCTGTTCAATTCTGACACGGAGGGTAGGCTATTGTTATCTGTGTATTGTTACCTGCTCTATGTTACATGCTCTATTCGGCACTATTTTTAACTAGCTGTGTACTGTTCTGCACAGTTAATCAACAGTGTTGCACCACTGTGTAGGACGCACTTTTGTTTGGAAAAAAAAGCATTTATTTTATTAAAAGTTAAAAAAATCTTTTTGTGTAACGTCTTTCTGCGCACAAAATATCCCAATTTATGACGTGCACACCTGCAGCTTATACACCGGTGAGGGTTATATAAGAACAAATCTGTTTTTTCCTCTAAATTTAGTGGGTGCAGCTTATACACTGGAATTTAGGGTACTCTTTTGAACGCATATGGTTTGAGAAGCAAAACGCTTAACCCCAGCAACTAGCCGGAACTTACTCCACAACAAAAACCAACCAGAACTCGGTTCTGGGACGACGTGGGGGAAAAGTCACTGTTGATGTAATACACTGCTGATGGGGTCGTCATACAACTTCATGTCAAAAAATCTGAACTATCCCTTTAAGTTAGCAAATAAAAGAATTTCGAAATGTACAGTAAATAGCCTGTGGATGTTTTGGACAGGTAGTGATATACAGTATACGGGATAATTACTTTGAAGCTGGATCGTCAAAAGAGGCCACAAATACCAGCGTTCCCTCATGGAGAGGCCGCAGGAACTTCAACAGGTCCGAAACATCTGAGGACAAACACCACAATGTTTATTTGTTACATCACATTATAGGGGTATCAAAAGATCTCGTCACAAGATCTCGCGAGATTATAAGGTGACAAGATTTCTCATCTTGTGAGCACTAGGCCTGGGACCATAATATATAAATTCATTCATCACACAATAAATTAAAATTAACTCAATAATTTTGCATGTGCATGCGTGTCTGTTTTCCTCATCTCCCGCCTCCAAACAGGCAGTTCACTCTGTGCATTGGTTTCAGCGCCTTGGCGTGTTTTTCTATAGAACAATGGCATGAATGAAGTGATCCCTTTTGTCAGTCATACAGTCTATTTGTCTTGATGGGTGGAGGCGAGGCCAGTAGCATACACACACTGTGTGTAGAAGAGTGTAACGTAGTAGAAATTAAATAAGTACTGTAAATTGCAATACTGTCATATATTTCCTTATATTTTTTCATTGCACTTTTCTTAAAAGTAATGAAAAAACTTGTCTTGTCTCATAGACCCAATCTTATGCACGGTCTTGTCTCATGAACTGAGTGTCTCGTGACACCCTTATTACATTATATTAGTATCAACTTTCATTACCTCCTGCCCACATGTCGAAGCTCTTTGTATCCAGAAGTTCCCCAGTAACCCCTGAAAAAAAAACAAAAAAGTGTGTGTGACAATTCAAAATACACTTAAATATACAGTCGGCCCTTACTACATCGCAGTTTGAACATCGCTCCCTCACTCTATCACGGATTTTATAAATATAATAAATGATCACTGTTTCGTCATTGAATATGGCCTATTAGTAAAAAAAAAGCATATTTAAGCAAAATTACACGTATTCTTGGCCTAAATTAAGTATTTTCAAGCAAAAAATGTCTAAATGAACAAACAATACAAATTATACCAATATAAGGTGAGAGTGGCCGACAGCAGCTCCTGTGTGAATGTTCACTGCATGTGTTCTCTGCTTGTTAATAAAGCGATTGAAGTGCATCGTCTCCTTCCTGAGCCACCACGTGGTGGAGGAGTGTGCGTGTCCTAATGATCCTAGGAACTAAGTCCTAGGGGAGGGACCAGACAAAGAGTGGCTCATCAGACCCTAATGAAGAGAAATAACGTTGGACCGAGATTTCCCTCATCTGGACGCGGGTCACTGGGGCCCCCCCCTGGAGCCAGGCCTGGAGGTGGGGAACAATGGCGAGCATCTGGTGCCTGCACCTATGGGGCTTGGCCGGGCATAGCCCAAAGAAGTAACATCATGGGTCCCCCCTTACATGAGCTCACCACTCGTGGGAGTGGCCAAAGGGGTCAGATGCAGAGTGAGCTATGTGGCAGCCAAAGACGGGAACCATGGCCGTCCAATCCTCACCAGCAAAAGCTAGTTCTCAGCGCGTCAAATGTCACCTCTCTGGTGGAGAAGTAGCCTGAGCTGGTGCGCGAGGTTCCAGCTAGAAATAGGTGGAATCACCTCGACGCACAGCAAGGGCTGTGGAACCAGTCCTCTCAAGAGGGGCTGGACTTTTCCACCCTGGGGTTGCCAGTAGTGAGAGGTGACGGGCAGGGGTGGCAATTCTTGTTGCCCCTCAGCTCAGGGCCTGGACATTGGAGCGGCCTACTGGGAACATCTGGCGGAGTCCCCTGACAGAAGGAGTTTCAACTCACACCTCCAGAAGAGCTTCGACCATTTTCCGAGAGAGACGGCGGACATTGAGTGGGCCATGTTCGGTGCCTCCATTGTCAAGGTGGCTGATCGGAGATGTGTCATAAGGTGGTCTGTGCCTGTCGTGGTGGTAGTCCCAGAATCCGTTGGTGGACACGAGTTGTGGTGGGATGCCCTTAAGATGAAGTATGAGTCCTATCGGCCCTTGGGACTCCAGAGACAGGTACTGGCGGGGAGTACTCCGGGAATATGGTGTACCGGACCACCTAATTCTGGCAATTCGTTCCATCTGTGACATTTGGTTCACATTGCCGGCAATAAGTTGGACCGATTTCCAGTGAGGGTTGAACTCTGCCAGGGCTGCCCTTTATCACAGATTCTGTTATTACTTTTATGGACAGATTTTCTAGGCGCAGCCAGGGCGTTGAGAGGTTCCCGTTTGGAAGCTGCAGGATTGTGTCTATGCTTTTTGCAGATGATGTGGTCCTGCTGGCTTCATCGAGCCTTCAACTCTCACTGGATTGGTTCGTAGCTGAGCGTGAAGTGGCTGGGAAGAGAATCAGCACCTCTAAGTCCGAGTCCATGTTTCTCCCAGAAAAGTGTGGAGTGCCATATCCAGGTCGGGGATGAGATCCTGCCCCATGTGGAGGAGTTTAAGTACCTTGGGGTACCTTGTTCACAAGGGAAGGGTGGAACGCGAGGTGCGGCGTCTGCAATGATGCAGACTCTGCATCGGTCCGTTGTGGTGAAGAGGGAGCTGAGCCGAAAAGCAAAGCTGTAAATTTCCCCGTCTATCTATTTTACTACCTTCACCTAAGGTCATGAACTTTGAGTAGTGACCGAAAGGACAAGACCGTGGGTACAAGCGGCTGAAATTATTTTCCTCCGTAGGGTGGCTGGGTTCTCCCTTAGAAATAAAGAGAGAAGCATCTTCATCCGGGAGAAACTCGGAGTAAAACTGCTGCTCCTCTGTATTAAGAGGAGCCAGATGAGGTGGCTCGGGCATCTGGTCAGGATGCCTCCTGGATGCTCCCTGAGGAGGTGTTCAGAGCACGTCTGACCGGTAGAAGGCCTTGGGGAAGACCCAGTTCACGTTGGAGACTATATCTCTCAACTGGCCTGGGACGCCTCGGGATCCGCCGGGAGGAGCTAGACGAAGTAGCCGGGGAGAGGGAAATCTGGATCTTCCCTGTTTAGGCTGCAGCCCCCGTAACCCGATGGAAGTGCATCGTGAGTCTCTCCTTAACTACAAACAGCGGCAGTATTCTACACTGGTCACCAGTGTCAGTAACGTTACATTGATGAGACAATAGCCACCGCAGGTAGTACACTGTCCAATCTAACGTGTGAGTAAACACTATTTAGAAGGTCATTTAAAAAGGTTTTCTATGCTCTTACTATGAAAATATTCAATTTATTAATATTGAATCCTACTTTGTGGAAATTCACTTATCTCGGTCGGGTCTGGAACTAATTAGCCGCAATAAACGCAGGACGACTGTAGTCATAAAAAAATTGGGTCATGGTACCATTCACCAAAGCGATGTTTAGTCCTCGCCCAATGTTGTTCTTCACACTGCTTAATAACCTGTGAGAGAGTAATATAGAGAGGTTAAAACACAATCAAATGCACAACACCTCTTCGCCTCGGTTCTTACCAACCTACACAATAGGTTTGTACAGTATATCATAATTGTGAATACACACCTCACATTTGAGTGTGGACAGCTTGAATAGCAGTTTTGATGTACTGTCCTCTGAAAATGACGAAACGCACAGCCATTACTGTCTAAATGGCTGGGAACACACATGAGTACACCTCACACTGAACATGTTCATATTGTGTCCAAAGTGTTCATAGGTAGTGAGAGCACCACTGTTGTTCTCTTGGACATGGAATTAACCAGAGCTGCAGTTTGTTATTGGAATCCTCTTCCACTCCTCTGTGATGACACCATGGAGCTAGTCGTGCTCCTACACCTTCTTTCCGGTTGAGGATGCCACACGGGTGCTCAACTGGATTCAGGTCTGGAGACATACTTGGCCATTCTATCACCTTCAACTTCAGCTTCCTCAGCAAGGCACTTGTCATCCTGGAGTTGTGTTTAGGCTCCTTATGTTGGAAAACTGCCATAAGGTAGTTTCTTGTTGGATTCATGCTTCTCTCAATGAACCGCTGCTCCCCAGCATCCACCGCACTCTTGCAACCCCAGACCCTGACACTACCACCACCATGCTTGACTGTTGGCAAAATGCAATTATCTTGGTACTCACTTATGTTGCCAGCTATTTAGACAATAATGATTGAGACATTTTCAGTGAACAGTAAACCTGTACTGCTACACAGAGAAGATGTACTGTAATAAAAATGCTTGCAGAAATGTGAGGAGTGTACTCACTTTTTTGAGATGTTGTATACCTGTATACTATAAACGTGATGAAAAAAATTTAGGAACAGGGGACAGACAGAATTAAATAGTACTTGCATTCAGCTCTCCACACGGAGACAGCACAGAGGACAAAAAGGAGGGAAAAAAGAAAGTGTGTGAAACAAACTAAATCAAACTGATATGGCTGAGGTATGAAAAGATTAGAGAAGTCAAGGGAAACTATCAGTACAGAATCTTACATCTTATCCTCCAGGCATATTTTGGGCCCAATGACATTGGCAGCTCCAGATACCAGACGGAAGGCCAGGTGTTTGGTGGGGCATGGTGCTGAAAGGCCACATTTATAGCGCCGTGGTCGCACTTCAGCTTTAAAACAAACGAACAAAAACATAAAAAGCTGCATTATCAGAATGTTGCTAGAGATGGATCAGATAATAAAATGACTTTCTTATACATACCAGGTGTTGGTTCCCGACTTTCACCTGAAACACCTGGAAACAAGAAAAAAATTAAGTGAATTAGTCATACTTTTAAGTAGTCACAATTAGTGAGACACTGTATTAGATACTCCTGCACAATCCAATAAGAGTCAGTAATCGTTTGAGAGCTGTTAAGAGAGGTATTAATCGAATAAAATATTACTATTGTGCTTGTAGATTTACACTGCATAATACTACAATGTCTAGCTAATGTTTTGGCCCCTAATACTGTAAAAAATGCAGTGGAACCCATGTTTTTGTGATTAATTCATTACAAAATCAGACGAAATCTGAAATGTACAAAAACCAAATACATTTTTCCCTTAAGAAATAATTTAAATCTAATTTTTCCTTTCCAGACACCCAAAAATATAAACACAAAACATACTGTATTTTATGGAGAATAATTATTGACATGCTGAAAACAAAGACAAATACATGTAAATGATGAATGTAATGGATAAATTAATATTTAACATCACTTTTATGTTTATTGAAGACTTGTCATAAGTGAAGGCAGGGGGGACGGGCCGAAAGAACCATGCTGTCGCTGTTTTATTCTATTCCAATACAAACTTAGCTTCAAAGAGTGGACGGTTAGAGTTGTATGCTGGCTAACTTGAACTTTATTGTAAACTTCAGCAGTAGGTAGAATCATCATTACACACACTAGCTCAGTCACTATCTGTTATGTGTCTCAGTTAAACCATCCCCCCGCAACATGTGTTAAAGGTTTCTAAGATTCCTAAGATTCCAATCCTATTGGAACAGACACTACCTTTGTATTTTGATACAAGTTCTTTCTTGAATTCAATAGTGTTTCTCACCTTCTTTATCAAAGTTCTGGCACTTACAACTTTTTATGCAGCCGTATTAACAAAAAAAGCATACATTACTCTAACACTCAAAAATATACAGTGCACCTCAATGCCTCACCAAAGCATAACCCACTGCATATTAGGAGGAAAGGAGACAGATACAGAGTTGTATCTGTTGTTCTTCATTCTGTGTGCGTTCTATGTACAAATAAACCACTCCCACACACATAATAAAGATGATTAAATGATTCCCTGTCCAGAATCTGTATATAGTGTCCCAATTCTAAAAGAACCATTATATTTTTCAGAGAGGCTGAGTCACCAACATGTTGATGCTTTGTTTGATCACTCCATTCCGCGGACTACTTTTTTAGGTGCACCGTTTGGCCGTACAATAACCGAGACGGTGTACTAAAACTGAGACACGAGATATTTTTAGGTGTTAGTTAGGTGTTAGTTAGAGAAAACTTTGTCGTCGGTCGTCTGTGTTCATGTGCTCACCGTGTTCATTCTGTTTAAAACCGAAATGTTCCCACATTGTGGCCGTTGGCTGTGGCATTCGCCTCAAAAACCATCGCTTCTGCGCCGTCTTAATGTTAGCGTATGCTGCCTCACGAAGCTCACTGCTAAACCCTCTGTATCCACTCACTAGGCGCCCCGCCTCCACAAAGAGGCTGAATGAGATGAGGGCCCACTCTCCGTGTTCATTCCACAAAAGAACGCACGGACAGATGCAAAGTGAGCCCTCTTGTCATCCAGCCTGTGTGGCAGAGAGAGACGAGCAGATGAAACACACGCATACATGCACATGGCAATTTATCAAGGATGTCATAATTATCGACCTAACAACTGACACGCCTATGTATGGTTGTAGATGACCACAATTTACCACACTAAGAATCTCCAAGGATCTAACACAAAGGTCATCTCTCATTGTTAACTGGTATAACTGCTGTTTTACTATGCACATGACAATAAAACTCTCTTGATCTTGATCTTGATCTTGATCTCTTAACTCATTGTTTCAAATTATACCAAGGGTTATTGTAGGTAGTTATTTTATTTTTTATAAAGCACCAGATCACAATGTAATTAATTTAAAGATACCTTTCACATAGAACAGGTTTATGCCATTTTATTTTATTAAACTAAACTACACAAGATCATTTCTGTCTCTACATGGTCCCGTTTACAATTTTTCATCTGTTCACTTTTAATTAATTAATGAGTACCTTTATTATTATGTAACTAATAGTTAATAAATATTACGTAAATTAACTAACAATTAATTATTAATTAATTAATCATTACTTATGTGTCTTTATTTTGTCTTTGTCTTTTGACTTTCTATTGTGAACGATGTGAAATGTAGCGATTGCAATACTGTCAGCTACACTGCATGTATACGTGTTAGGGATGGAATATTTTCAACTCTGTTCTGGATGAGTACTGCATCATATATGTGCTTATCTACAGTAAAGAGAAAACACATAAGCGGCATAGAAAATGGATCGATGGGTGGACTTACTATTGAAGAAATGGTGCACAAATGAACCGCTTCCTCCTCCAAACAAGGTGTTTGCCAGCAGCCAGGTGAGTCCCACCAACAGCAGCACTGCCACAGCTCGCATTGGGCCTGTTTAGACAAACAGAATACAACCACTTGGGTCAAATACATTTTTATTTTACCACCAGACAAAAGTGTCCATTTGGTGACATTTAAACTAGGGGTGCTCCGATCGATCGGCCACTGAGCAGTATCCGCCATTTTCCGTGAAAAATTACAAGATCGGCATGTGCCAATACTTGCTTTTCAAGGTCGATCACAAAAGCCGATCACCTGTGCCTATCAGTATTGCAGCCACAGCGATCCTTTCGTGCAGTATAGTGTCTTGACTGTCTTAACTAACATCTTTGGCAGCGTCATCCTCCCATTTTCCCCTCCCACAAAACAATAACAAATCATGTCTTACTGTGTGGAACTGCAAACATGTGCCACGGAAACTATCTTGCAGGGGTGGCACGTTAAAAAAGCTTTAATACGGCATTTGAAGAACAAACAATTGACGGAGTATGGTGAGTTTTGGAGGCTCACGGCGTGATCATCATTCAAACAGCAGCTAAAGTAGCCATGTGGGCGTATGTAAGTGACAGTCAGAAGGCTATGCTAATAACCCGAAAAAATAATTGAATTCATTGGATGAGATGACCAGCCTTTCTCAGCAGCGGAAGACACCGAATTCGCCGAGTGCTTTCTCACGTACCCAGAAGTTCCACCAATGTGCTCTCACATCCAAAGTCTCTGTAAGTTTCACCAGTGATACAGTCCTGATCAAAATCTTAAGCCCATTTGAAAAATTGCTAGAATTTGCATTTTGCACATTTGGATCTTAATGATGTTTTGAGTAGCGCATCAACCGTCTGGAACTGATCGCCATTTCTATAAACTTCCTTTGCCATCCATCCCCAAATGTTCTCTATGGGATTTAAATGAGGGGAACATGCAGGATGGTCCAAAAGAGTGATGTTATTTTCCCTGAAGAAGTCCTTGGTCAAGTGAGCATTGTGAACTACAGCGTTGTCCTGTTGAAAAACCCAGCTGTTACCACACAGACGAGGGCCCTCAGTCATGAGGGATGCCCACTGCAACATCTGCACGTAAGCAGCCGCCGGACCCCCATCCACTGTGCCGGGGAAAAAACATCTCAGGTGGGATCTCCTAGTCATGCCAGAAAAGTTGGAAGCCATTTGGCCCGTAAAGGTTACATTTTTTCTCATCTGAGAATAAAACTTTTTTCCACCTTTCAATGTCTCATGTTTGATGCTCCCTGGCAAAGTCTAAACGGGCAGTTTTGTGACGTTGAAGGAGACGAGGTCTTTGAATTTGTTTTTTGTGTTTTAAGCCCTTTTCCGGCAGATGCCGTCTGATGGTTATTGCGCTGCAGTCGGCATCAGTAAGGGCGTTAATTTGGGTGGAAGACCGCCCTGTGCCTTGATGGACAGCCAACTGGCTCCTCCGGCTCAGCGCAGGTGTGTTTATTTGGGTCTACCACTTGACTTTTTTGTTGCCTAATGCTCAGGATCTTTCAAAAATGTAGAATGACTCTCTTACTGCACCCAACCTCAGCAGAAATGGCACGCTGCAAGAGGCCTTGCTTATGCGCCACAGCTCCACAATCCGACCACATTCAAAAAGAGAAAGCGAGGGCATGACATTGTGAATACCTGAAAGAAAATACAATTTTTTAGCAGATTTTGGCTTTTATAGACTGTAGTCTTAAACTTTTGATCAAGTGATAAACAACCTATTTCATTTTTTTTTTTGTTTTGTTTAAATTATCAGTTCCAAATGTTTTTTTGTGTCACTCCCCTTCTTGTTTTTGCACATTGTAGCTCTACTTAAAACCTCATTAAGATCCAAATTTGCAAAATGCAAATTCTAGCAATTTTTCAACTAGTCTTAAGATTTTGATCAGAAGTGTATATGCTGTCTTCAAAAAGAGATAGATGTTTTTGTCTACATTAAGGCGATTTTATGCTTTGTTTTTTCATATCATATAGTCAGTAGCAGGGGTGAAGCCAGGAATTCTGGGTCCCATTAAATCACGTTACCCCCCATTAATGAATTACTATCTTTATTCGTAATTACCTATTATTGATCCTTGGGCAGTCAAGGGACCTTGGAATTGTCCTGACATTTCCCCTTTATACGGCACCCCTGGCCAATAGGAACTCATTATAAATAAATTGAAAAATGTATCATTAATCCATGTGATCTGTATCGCTATCGGACGATTTCAGTCCTGGATGATCGGTATCGGCAGCATAAAACCCTGATCAGAGCATCCCTAATGTAAACCTACCTGTAAATCTCATGATTCGGTCTCTCATCCACCTAGACAAAGTAGAAAAAAACTCCATGAGGGTGGTTGGTTTGTGTATACAGTACACAGTGCATTTTTTACCAAGAGGCCTGTTCAAAAACAGGTTTCCATTCTTCATGACCAATTACACAAAACAACAGGCACCACATGTGAAGCACATGTGTACTTAGCTTTAAAAAAAAATCCATTGATTTAAATCTATAACAACCTGCTCATTTTTAACTATTTTGTTAGGTTCTCTTAGATCGCTGTACATTTCTGAAATCAATGCCATTTTAGCAAGCACGTTGCATTGCCTAAGACTGCTACAATTGTAAAATCGTACAATTATTTTACCAGATATTGAGGAAGGGAGTGACTGGGAATAAGACCACTGGGAGGGACTGTGTATTTCCTCCACCATTTGATAAGATGCTGCCTTCTGTTTGATCACAGGAAGTAGCATGAATTCAAATGTTGGTCTTGACTACTCTGAAGAATGCATCAGAACTAAAATTCACCTTGATCTAAACTTGTTTCTTTAAATATTCTAATCATATATAACACATTTGACTGTTGCTCAGGAATGTGTACTGTTTTTTGTAAGTAAATTATGTTTTTATGTCTTGGATGAGAGCTGAATATATAGATTGCACTGTACTAACATTGAAAAGAATCTATAAATATATTTGGGATAAATTACATACATACAGTATTATATAATAATATAATAGTATGATGTAGTATATAATATTATATGATATATATTATATATATAATAGTTATTATTATTAATATACATTTTATATAGTATAATAATTCTATTTTATAGCTAAATATACTTATCTGATAGATAAGACTCTAAACTGTAAAATGACAAGAAAACTAAACATACTTAACTGATGTCATTAAAATAAGAATACCTGTACCTACCTGATACCTGACGTGTCCAAGTGTTGCTTTCTCTCGGCGACTGGCTTTAGCGATAAAGAAGCCGTAGCTCAAGCTACCGGTAAAGTTTACCTACTTTTTCCGCTGTTTCCTCATTTGTAGCCCTCAACTAAAGTACATACTTCCAGCGAATACGTGTATTTTACACAGTAAAGGCGTATATTACTTTTTTTCCCTCATAAATGTGGGCAAATATAACCAGTTACTTTACAATCATTTCGCTTGTCTTCCGGAAATACTGCCTACTCGCAAAACACTTGCACTGAGTCTGCGCTAAGAACATTACGTAACCAGCAATGATTTCCGCATCTTTGCTGGACTCGTAGACATCGATTACATTATATATCGATTAAATCATAATGGTTTGATTTCGGAAGCAACATGGCAAAACAAATGATCAAAAATACAAATAATGGGATGTGCCAGTGAGTCTTGGTTAAAATAGAAAAAAGTGTGCCAAAAATAACCCCACCTATTGTCCTAGTGGATCAAACTCAAGATGGCTGCCCACAGTGCCGCACTCTCTATGGCCAAAATCGTCAAACCATTTTGGGCTGGAGTAGCAGGAAATACAGCCAAAGTAAGAAGATAGACTGTGCTTTTATTACGACTCTCACGGTTATGTAGATTAAGTCCAAACTGTGTTTTTTATTGTCGTCGTAGCACAAGGTCAAATGTTTTGCACTGGTTAGCTAGAAATATTTTTTCTTTTGTAAACGTGCTCTTAAAGGTGTTTTAAATGTTGTTCTTCAGGTTTTTGGAACAACCGTGTCAAGCCACAGGAATAAGACGGTGCTGACTGTGAGTGGATTTAAAGCCTAGCATTGCGTTAAGTCAAAGTGACCACTGAATACATGTGATTTATTTTTCCTGGCCCTTGATTTACACTTTGACTGCATTATATTTTGCATTTGTGGAAAACTGCTAATTGAATGAGTGTATGTACAATCTTTATTACTTTAAATATAATCTTACAGGACAGAATAATGTATACAGTATTTA